>NW_015656153.1:4950-13111 GCF_001515625.1 Sinocyclocheilus rhinocerous | reverse complement strand
CGTGGACAAACCATTCACTCTTGTTCAATGCGAATGCCGTATGCTGGAATATGAGCAGTCATTTATGCCATTATCACCCGGGTGCTGATAGCTCGCGCGCGCGGGTGAGACCTGAACAGCACACGTTGATATCTGTGTTTAAACTAAACTCAGCAGCATCATATGACCCCTTTAAACATTTAAGAGCCAGAGGACGCGAGCTCGCGCGCGCAGTGAGAAGATTTGTGCATGTGCTCATCCGAAGCGCAAACCAGCGCCTCAGAACGCGCGCAAATATTAAGCTCACTCTGAAGTATTGTTTAAATGGACAAATTCACACAAAAAATCATGTCAAAATGCCCATCTTGGTAAGTATCCTATAGCAGACATAGCTGGCTGAACGTACTGGAACAGTGCATTCTCTTAAAGTGACAACACTTTCTTAATATGAATCAAACAGCAACAACAAATAAATCACTCACTGCTCTTGATTGAATAGCTTTTGTAACTTTAATAAAGATGAATCTTTAATTTATACAGTCAAATATGCAATGCTGTTTTACATTTCATTACTTTATTCAATTTCTGTACCTAAAAACTAATGTTAGACCTACCTAAAAAAACCTGAAAATCACTGTTTATTTTATTTGTATCTTTACTCTATTGTATTTATTTGTGCTGTTGCTTGTAGTTAGATTATTCTTATTTTCTTTATTTTTATTTGACAGTATAGGTTTTGCCTAAACATAGCACATACCAAACCGTACCGAAACCATGACTCTAAAACCGTGATACAAACCGAACCGTGAGTAAGTTGAACCGTTCCACCCCTAGTATACAAGTTGTAGTGTTTACAATATTTGTGAAGTTATTGTTATATATATATGTACATATTAAACGAATATATTTTCAAGCAATATACAATTATTGATAACTACAAACCTACATTTGGTCCAAGGCTAATTAGACCATATAGAGTGACAGCTTAATTTAGGCTGGTTTGCCAGCTTGTTACTTGCAACGTTGCCGCTCAAGTCGTTTTTATTCATAATTGGATTTTTATTTGTTATTTAACATTTATTCTGCCCTCCTGAGCCTGACAGTCAACATTTATGTAGGTTAAACATCTCCTTTTCACTGAAGTGTCAGGCCTAATTTGTAACCTGTTTGTGGAAAGTAGCATACGTACTAGACAGCAGTTTGAGGACTTTTGGCCTCCCAGTGAGCAACCTTCCAGTGACTCATAACTTTTCACTGTACCGCAGTGTCAGTGCTTTCGGGTTTCAGACTGTGCAGTAATGTGGTGACAACGGAAGGCAACGGCAGCTCGAGAAAATCATTAGATTGTTTTTCACGTTAAGGTTTGGTACAAGCAGGGCTCAAAGCCCTTTGCAGAATAAAAGACAGAGATTACAGCTCTCCCAATATTAATGACTGTTGCACCACATGTAGCTTGGGATATGGTTATGATGAAGGGAGGAGGGGGAGAGGATAAAAAGGGAAACATTGGACTGGTTGAGGATATTGTGTTATACTGTGTGCTTTTGGAACAAGCGATGCGTTTATAAATTGCAAGCGCCAGTGTTTTCCAAAAGGAGACAATTTGCTGGAAGTCAATTTACAGGTTATTTTTTCCAATGACTGAAGGTAGCGATTCATTTTCATGTTATTTTTAATGCTGAATTGTTTGATGAATAATGTCAAAGGTAAGATCTGACAAACCAGTACAGAGACAGGTCAGCCTTCATTTTTACCGTGAACCCCAATGCTAATCAACGGACATGCGTCACAAAACGTCTGTGACATTTCGAACAATATTGTATTACAAAGTGGTCAACACTTTTTCAAAGGGAAGTAATGAAATATGTCAGTTAATGTGTTATCAAAAGAGCAACAGACAGGGATGGCTCAAGACCTCAGCGTGATGTAGAAGGACAGTCAGTCAGGCAGTATTGCACTCTCTCTCTCTTGAATCTTGCATAGACTTCTTGGTGGGGTTGAAAGCTTGCTGGTAGTTGGTTGATTGCTGCACTCACAGTTTTTTTCAAAGGCACCATCATAAAAATAAAAAAGGAAGACAGAAAATCAAGCTATCAAATCAGCTCTTTGATTTGGTTTTGAGCCAGACGTGATATTAGGAATACCATGGCTAAAATATGCCCACATTCTCCACCATTATACATTTACAACAAATTTAGCAGTCAGATAGAATGAATCGTGGCTAGAAAGAAACCTATTATAACAAAACACAACCATTGTACAATATGCATAATATTTTAATACATAACATTGTATTTTAAAGGTCGAGCCTACAAACTCCACACTTGATTTTATAAAATATTTGATGCATATTTTATAGGCAATCACTCCATTTTGTCTCTAAGCATTAACACCATTTCCCTGCTAAATGTTACAATGCTTCATTCACACATCATGCTTCATTTGCATTACAAAACATGAATAATATTTGTAGGATTTACACAAGAGTACAATAGCATGCAATAAAGCTCCCGATGCACGGACAACAATAAAACCAGCTAGTGCTGTTATATCACTGCGATGTAAAAGGAATACTAATTATATCTCTGTGGTATAAAAGTCATATCAGCTCTCAAATCCACAGTCAATCTTATTATCCCCCCAAAATTGTGAGATTAGGGCAGATTTTTGATATGAAGTCCCTGGTGGAATTGACCCTTAAATCTGAGGTCTCCTTCAATGTAGAGTATCAGGTTGTGCTCCAAGTTGATAGGATTTAAAAAACCGAAGCTGGTATAAATGAAATCTGAAACATAAAGAAATATCTGAGAATAAAATGGCATTGAATAAGGATGTAAAATGATGTTTTGAGCAACACATTGTTTGCCAACGGAAGAGCAATGGAAGCTTTACAGTTCCTGCTGCTGGCGATAGCCATCCATTGACACAGCTGGATGAGAGTGTGGGTTAAATTAATAAATAAATGTGTTGAAAAAACCTAAAAATGCACATAGCTATAGAGTTAAAGTCTGTTTCTTTTTCACAGTCGTTTTCAATAGGAACAGTGGGCCTGTTTAAACTTACATGCTGCTAAAGTGCATGAGGAGAGTTAAGAGGATTACTTTTGCAATTTTAGACTCAATGCATTACTCATAATCCTGGGGTTGATGGTGGCCGAATTGTCAGGATCGAAGGGGGACCTCTCTGTGTGTGCCTGAAAGACAGAGAGAGTGAGAAAGAGAGATTTAGTTTGCAGAATAGTTAACCCAAAAAAGAACATTTTGAAGTAATTTTGAAGAATTGTAATGGTCGCTCTTTTAAAATTACAAAAGCAAATGGAAACTGAGGCTTTTAACCTTCAAAAAGAATGTAAAAACACCATAAAAATGCTCTACACAACTTTTACACTTTATATAAAGTCTTATGAAGCTTTGCGTGAAGAATAGACTGACATTTAAGTATTTCAGTGTTGCAAAAACTGTTGAAAAGATGAGCTTGAAAATCAAATCAGTATGATGAATCATTCAGATTGCTTTTTTTGATCTGATTTAACCAAATATATTTAAAGAATAATTATTTTCTAAATTGGATATCATTACTCATGAACTCAACTTCACTCATGTCTATATGGACTACTTTTATGATAATTTGGTGGTGCTTTTTGGTCTTTTTCATTCATTGTAATTGCCTTTAAAAGAACAACCAGTGTGAGGGTGATGAAATTATGAAAGATTGTTAATTTTTAGGTGAACTAGCCCTTTAAATGTCTAGTCTCCATCTGTATAATCTCAAGGTATTTTTGCCGAGTGCCCTTTGGGAGGATAATTATTCACTGCAAATTATTGATGATGACAGTAATGATGACAGTAATTGCTATCATCAAGAAACTCTATTACAGCATAACAGTGTTGCTGGGGCTTCTGGTACTGACCATTAACACCTTTCACAAGAATAAACAGAATCAGTTGCACAAGTGTCCACCATTACAGTTTTAATAATTGCCTTTACACGGCTTTGAATGCATTCCCAGGACATTTAAAAAACATTTTCCTGAATACCACAGCGAGTACTCACAAATGACCCAAAGATTGTTTTCAATCCTAATCATAGTCGTGATTCCGTTGGCACTTACGAGACACGCAGGTGAGCCACTACCATGTGGATTTAATTAAATTACAGAATCAATTAATCAGTCAGCCATCGCCATCTGTTTAAGGACAGATGGTGCTATAAATCAGAGATTGGTGGGAGTGCAGATGCTATGAGGGATCTCGAGATTTTGGCATGTGCAAGGCAATACAATTCTGACAAGTGATTGTAGAAAGCATTCATCTGAAAAAGCACAAAATACATAGTGTTACAAAACCTTTTTTGGCCCTGTACCAAATGACACCCGCATAACTTCTCTCGGCTTGCCACATGGCCTGCTGGGTAATAGTCCGCCATGAAGTCCACTCCTCTGCAAGCTCTACAAAAGTCCACATCGAGGAGCATGTGAGCCCTAAAATGACAAATGGCTTCACTGACATGCACAAAACTACCGACGCCAAACCAGGAATGTTTGCTTTATGAATTCACTGGATATCATTTGCATTATCATTCATATTTTAAAGTGGACATTTATATGGTAACAGTCTTATTTTAGTAGTTTTAAATATAGTAATGAAATTTGTATTTATATTTTAAAATATCTTTAATTTATTTATTTTTTTGTCATTTTTATTAATTCTTTTAAATATTACTATTTAGATTTAATTTATTTTTATAATGTATTTAAAAAATATATTAATTTAGTTTTTCTTTTTTGTAGTTTTTAATTGTTTTAATTAATGTCAATAACCCTGCTATATAACACTAAACTTTTAAGTAAACATTCAACAGTAAGTTTCCATTGAAATAATTACAGAATATATTTAGAAAATACTATTGACAATATTCAGAAATAAATATATTTCTATATATGTCTATATATCTATATTTCTATGCAGAGGGTATAAATAAATATTATGACATTTCTGTATTTCATTTTTTTTTAGATCATGTTTCATGCTGCAGAGCAACTAAAATGTCATTTATTTAAATAATGTCCTCTCTCTGAAAATATAAATGAGTTAAAATGTCAAAAACATCATATATATCTAAAACTTTGAAATCTTTAATGGAAAATATGAGCTTATTTTGAATTACTGAAATAAATGAACTTTTCCACAACATTCTAATTTATTGAGATGCACCTGTATATTGATGATCCAATTGGTCTGCCATTTTATTCCAAATGTAGTCTCACGTAGCCAGACATTCAACAAACGTATTATCTTCAGCAAAGATAATACCAATGTGACGCATACGTCTCCCGGAAATCCTGCAGTGTTCAACAAATCAGATGACAACTTCGAAACTCCTGAAGGGTTTCCAATTTTGTGTGCCATATGCATCAGACGTTCAGCCAACAGTCCGTGGGCGTGACGTCAGAGGCTGAGACTGTTTCAAATATAACTCCTGGTTGTAGGCTTTTTGAATTTATTGTGTATGTAGGGTTACGTTTCAACTTTTTCCTTTCAAAGTTTAATGGTACGGCTTTCAAATATTTAGTAGTGAGCAAGCAGTAACCTAGTGTTAAGTAACATGTGCACTGGTGGTTGGGCTAGCAAGCAACCAAACATAAAACCTTAGCAACTTCCTTGGAATGCCTCTGGAACCACTATAGCAACCAATGCATCAAAACCACTTAAAACACCTTTGCAACCATATAGCATTACCCTGGCAACCGCTCACCCAAGCACTGTCAGGGAGTTTTGCACATCCATACAGTAGTTGAAATGGAAAGCAAATTGACAAATTATTCATGGTCCACCAACTGGTAAAGCAGCATTTTTTTAACACACACACACACACACACAGCATCCATTAGATTTTTCTGTACATGAACAATTTATTCTGATCCAAACTGCGAAAAAGTGACAACAGCAGAAACTCAAATGAATCATTCCTATGCACACATCTTTGATTGATGTTGTTTAAACCATTTTGTTTCTCTTAATTCAGGTAGTAGTGTTATCTTGTGTGTCTGTATTTGCCATCAAGTGTTGAGTTGTATTTCATATCTGATGACTCAAAGGCCCTGTTCCGTCTCGCTGGCAGTCTGTGCTTCAGTCCCCATCTCCCATGTACTGGCAGCCTCATTAGAGAGATGAAGCCTTTGTGTAATGAGAGAGCATGAATACAGGTCGCTCTGTGTCAGCTGTGACTTCCACTGCTAAACAAAACACACGCGCCCACAAAAAACCCCCCAAGCTTTGACTGCCAGGATGTTGTGTGCTAAGGAAAAGACAAAACTAGGCCATCTGTGCTTGAGCCGCAATCACTGGCATTTTATTAACTGTAAACAGTCTCGCTGTCCCTCATTCTTCCTCCTCTCTCTCTCTCTTGCAGGAGTTATGGTCAGTAAGGAGGCAGGCCGCTGCACTCTGTCAAGTTCAGAGTCTGACTCAGAGTTCGGTGGTCCTTCACTGGAGTGGAGTGGAGCAGACACGGTACGCAAGCGAAACAAAGCCCTGCAGGTGCATTTTAAAGACATCTGTGAGGCACAGAATGAGGCCGCCCACCGAGGTGCCAGAGACCGCTCCGTTTCCTGCAAGGTCATCCACCGGAGGTACATGACCATGCCGGCTCGCCGCTCCATCCCGAACGTCACCAAGAGCACGGGCGTACAAACCTCGCCCGATTTGAAAAAGCGCTACCAGACTTTCCCCTTTGAGCGCAAGAAGGGAAACGTCATCAAACACACTGCTCTAGTGGAGAATTACCCGGATCAAAACAATGGCTTTTTGAGTGACGTGAAGGGCGTGGAAAGGGGGACAAGGTGCGAAGGACAGGTGCAGCAGACCCGGGTGTTGCTCCACACTACGCCGCAGTGCAGCGATGCTAAGGACTTGTGTGCTGGGCTGGACTGTTCGGATGGGAAACTCTGCCCTGATCTGTCAGACTCGGTTTTGGATCAGTCAGACTTAAGGAGGGACACCAACGTCCCGGGGAGTGGGGCCAAGCGCAAAGGATTACCCAGTGAAAGCGAGGCAGGGGCAGGCCAGCAGCCCAACTGTGCCTCCTCGACCACGCCGACTCAACCTCTGCAGGTCAGGGGTGACTGTTCAAAGATTTCTGGCCCTATTGCATGGACATCTTTGACACAAGTGGAATGCCCGGAGAGCCCCTCAGGGAGCTGCAAACGCAAAAAAGACACGGCACAGCTGAACGGATTGCAGGCGCAGTCTCAGGCTTTGCCTCATTCGGCGAGTTGCGCTTCCCAGGCTCACTGTCACAGTAGCCAAAACTCGGGCACTGCAGAGACCCGGCAGGGCATGCAGGGGCAGCTGATTGCTCTCCCCGTGGCCGATGGGAATGCGAAAGCCAGGCTTCAAGCCATGGAGGCTCTGATCAACTCCAGTCAAGAAACCATCAAAGTGCTGCTGGGGGTCATTCAGGAGTTGGAAAGAGGAGAAGCACAGCGAGAGGGGTGAGTCATAGTCTTTATGTAACACATTTAGTATTCATCAACTGTATTTGTGCAGGTTTTGTGTTTCAGGCTTGTTTTCTCAATGTGAGAAAGAAAAGATAATACCAAAAATACCAGAGTTCTATGGCTATTGAACCTGTTTTTCATCAGAGTTTGGAGAATCTGCCACTCGCTGATCGGAACTTAAAGAAAAGTTGTTTTGATTTCAGTTTGTAAACGCAAATGGGAAATACGGTACAGTATAAAGGAAGCCTTGCAAAAAAGTTGGTAGCGCCACATGTATCTGTTCACACTTCACAGTCTACATCTATCACACTGTATAGGGATGCACCAGTTTGAACATTTTGGCCAATATCGATTTATAAATATTGTATACTTTTTTCTGTAAAATAAAAATGAAATGCTAAAAACTAAAAGCAATCATTTTAAATGCTTCAAGTGAATTTAGTTATCACAACAGTATGTACAATTTGAAAAATGGATATTCAATTAGCAATAAATATCACATTTAGGCAAATGTCATTTAAATGTAAAAATAGGGAAAATGATCGGGCACAATTAAATATACAATATTGACTTATATCCAATAAATGCAACAATTCTAATATTGGCCAATTCTAATAAAGTGTATGGTACTGATATATAGTGCAACAAAGTGACAACTCAAGTACAGCAAAAAAAAAAAAAAAA
>NW_015656153.1:309-4928 GCF_001515625.1 Sinocyclocheilus rhinocerous | reverse complement strand
AAAAAAAAAAAAAAAAAAGTCACGGTGAAACAGAGGTATCAGTAGATCTTTTCTTCCTTATTGTGACCTACATGCTAATTGAACAGATTACTGAAAAAGGGAAACAAATTACTGTAGATGACGGCTTTGGTTTTTCTATCAGTTGTTGATTGGAGATCTGAATGCAAGCTTGCAGTTGATTGTAATAAAGGGGCGGGTTTAAGCAGTTTAAATTATTGTAGAAGTCCTACAAATGTCACCAGAGAGAAGTCTGACGTTTTACCAGAAGATCAAGCTTTTTTATTATCATTTTGATTTGAACATTATGATGAAAAAAGGAATATGTGCATAGATGAATTGTTCACAGTAAGATCAATACGATTGCTTTTCATTGTGAGCATTTGAATAGTATTGAAAATTATCCAAAAAATGGGTCAATTATAATAGTGACACAAGATACCCAGAGAGAATACAAGCAGTGTTTTTCCTTACCCAAATCACTAAATAAACCTTGACAAGTGTATGATGTAAATTAAACTGTCAGCTGCTTTCCTGAATGAACTTGTGGAACATCTGGAGGAACACTAAAATCTTCTCTTACATTAATTAAATGTAACACAATTTTACATATTGTTTCAGTTCATTGTAGTGTTGATAATAACTAAAGTAGCATATAGTGAATGTGTTGTAGAAACATTAGTAACAGTTCTGTTCACTTACTCTAATGTTATCACTTGTAATTGCTTTCAAATGACGCTTTTCAGTTGATTGTGAAGCATTTGCCTCCGTTCTGATTTTTAATCACATTACTGTGATGTTTAACACTTTTAAAGGAAAATGCAATGTAACAATTCATTTCAACCCACTTAAGTATAATATCCAATCAATTGTAACCACTTTATGAGCACATTTAACTGACAGTCATATATGTTTGCATAATCCTCAGTTCAGTCCTATGAGATGTTTGTAAATGTATGTTCTGCAACAGTAAACAATGGGGCGGGGCTTCGCAAACTGTCAATCCATCGCCTGTAGTAGTCACTCTTCAAAGTAGGGCTGCACAATTAATCAAATTTCTAATAGCGAATACAATTATGGATGCCACAATTACGTAATCGTTCAAAGCAGCAATTAATCGTTCAAAGTCCACTTATGTTATTCTGCGTGCTTAAGATGCGTTTTTTTTCTTTCTACATGTTATCTTAAGGGTTTTTCCATTGTTTTAGTTTTAGTATAACATTATAATACCATTCATATTTTTACTTTTTTTTATATAATTTAAAGAAGAAACCAATCCAATGTATATTTGACATTTGAGGCTTAATACTATAGAAAAGCACTAAAGGTTTTTCAGTTAGAGTGTTTTCAGCTTGTTTATTTTCATATAAAAATACGGCATGCAGTTGCATCAAACAATGGTATAAATATAATTCAATGTAAATTGTGATAATCGTAATTAATAATCGCAATTACAATTTCAAGGGAATAATCGACAATTATGATTTTTGTCATAATCGTGCAGCCTTACTTCAAAGATAGAAGAATAATTTTGTTTGGAAAATGTGCTGGAGCTACACTTCTGTTACACCATACTTCATTTAGCAGACAAGGTCTTTAGTAAACAACAAAGCATTTCTAAAACTATCCGTCATACCTGATTTATGAATGAAAGGCAGGTGTGAAGTCAGCAGGGAATATGTATTCAACTCCGCAGCTCGAATATTTTAATTTCACTGCATTTGTGGTGTTAGTGCCGCACAGGTTTAAACCGGCACTGTGAACAACATGAACATCCATTTATAACAACTGTTTAAAGCTTTTAAATGCACTTCAGCTCCATTTCCATGTCAGCATCTATAGTGAGTGGCAAAAATTCAGGGTTATGGGTTGTGGTGACTGTTGAAATTGGAACCTGGGAAGTAAATGAGGTGAAAAGATGCTTCGGTGCCTGTTGAAAGCCACTTGCGTAGCAACACGGGTACACTTCAATGTCAGATGTCATCCTGCATTCTCTAATACCTGGTGCTCCACAGGCACAGAGCCAACCTCACTTTCTCTCTGCCGGCCCGCCCGATGAGAGGAAAGAACTCGATACAATCAGTGCTGCTCATGTTTAATAATGCCCCTCCATTAAGTGGACGTCTCTTCTGGTTGTGATGCTGGAAGCTTAGAAGTGCCTGCCTCAGCTGTTGGCTGGACGGGACGTGACAGTTTATTTAGTGAAGGTCGATGAGAGTGGGTTCTGGAGATATTAGCAGCTCTTAATCCCTGGTAGATATCCAAAAGGAGTGTTAGGCATATGCTTTTTTATACATGTTCACTACCATTTAAAAATTTGAGGTCAGTAAGATTTTTATCTGTCTTTTTACGCGTTGCGTTGCATCGCGCCGCATAAACATAAAACCATGTCTGCATTTGTGATCAGAGAAACGACAAACAACAAGCCCTACTCTACACTGCTCAAAACTCGCGTTTGAATCATCAGTGGCAAATCCTTTAAATATGAAAGCATTATTTGTCAGAACACCGGCATTGTAGGCTACTCTCCCAGGAAACAGTCCTCGTCCTCTGTAAAATGCGTTGCTCATATCTTAATATTAGGGTTGAACTGTTCTGGAACAGTGTTGTAAATACAACTTAATTTCTAGTTGTGTCCTCTTTTGGAAGGCCATACAAAGTAGTTTCGCTTTCATAACGAAACACAGTGTCTCCATGACATGGCGGTGGCAACAATACTACAGCGAGAATCAAAGTTATGCCTTCTTTCTTGCGTGAACATTTGGGCGGTGTTATGCAAATATTCCCACATCGTGACATAGACATGTGGGGGCGTGTTTGAACGAGGCGTTTTAGGAGGGCGTGGACAAGTCTCAACTCTTATAAAGAATATCTCTTTGGGTTTGAGACTGTAGTCTTTGCAACTTTACAGTTTTTGTAACACTCCAAAGAGAAAGGAAAACTTGAAATCGCATCATATGACCCCTGTAAGCACCAAATCAGCATATTAGAATGATTTCTAAAGGATCATGGCTCTAAAAAAAATCGCTGCTGAAAAGTCATGTTTGCCATTGCGGGAATAAATGACATTTTAAAATATATTAAAATAGAAATCAGCTATATTTATCTTTAATAATATTTCACTGTATTATTGTTTTGTTGTATTTTTGATCAAATAAATTCAGCCTATGTGAACAAAAGAGTCTACTAATATGTATTACGGTATCTTAATAGTATTCTGATACCACAAACAGCATATTTATACAAACAATTACTGTATTTAATTAACAATTGGTAGGTGTTGAAATGTAAAACCCATTCAGCACTCATGTTGTGAGATTATTTATTTATTTATTTATTTTTCTTGTAAAGTGTCATTATACCCTAAACTAATAAACCATTCGCTCACTCAGAAAACCTTTACAGAACACCCCAGGAATAAACTAGAGATTTCTGCTCCATATTTTAAAAACTTCAAAAGCAATTCCAGCTGATAACACACACACACACTAATAATAATAATAATAACAAAAGAAGGCTTGTATCCATACCTTTTGCTTATTGTAAGTGATCCGACAATAACATTTGACCATAGTTCTGGATAATTTCTCTGAAATTACTCTTTGAAACTATCCAAACACAGAGATCCTCTGTAGACTGACA
This sequence comes from Sinocyclocheilus rhinocerous, assembly GCF_001515625.1. NCBI lineage: Eukaryota > Metazoa > Chordata > Actinopteri > Cypriniformes > Cyprinidae > Sinocyclocheilus > Sinocyclocheilus rhinocerous. Next base: position 1,289 of record NW_015656153.1, on the reverse strand, counting down.
TAAAACCGAAAGTTCTTGAAAATGGCAACAGTTTCTAAGGTAAGATTGGTCAATAATATTTTTATTGCTGGGCTCAGCGAGGTGTCAGTTATGATCCATTTCAAAAAGGTAGCCACTTTTCGTCTACCATATTATTTTCCATTTAGTATGGCAGGGACCTTGTAAACAGCAGATGGCTGAATTTGTGTATACAGTATCTCACCCTAAAAATCCTCTGAAATGAGTCAAATTGGCGCCACAGAACTGGTCTAAAACCCACAGTCTCAGCACTTAAGGTCCTTCAGGCATTGCTTTGGGCAGGTAATGGCCCTCAAACCTAACTCATTGTCTAAGGAGCGCCCGGACTTCTTTCTAATCCCAGCCAGGAGTGAGAAAAGCAGGGCGTATTTTCAGAGCACAAAACCACTACTCAAACAGCCTCAATTAGCAGCGCCTCATCAGGCAGCCCTTTCATCTTCTGAAGGAGAAAGTGTGTCTGTTTTGTGTAGCTCCCATCTTCCACAATGAGTGTGGGCCCTATTATTAGAGGCAGGACAGCGCCTGCACTCCCACATGCTAGGTGTCATCAGAGCAGCTGAGCTCAGAACCGATGAGTGGCTCAGTCTGGGCATATGAAAGCCCAGCCAGTCTCCCTGGGTTAAACCAGCCAGAGCCAAGGGTTTGATGTTCCTCTCTGTCTGAGTGCAGCGCTTTTAGTGCAAACAAAGCGTCTGCATGCTGCTGACAGCCAGGGTGGGCAGAGCTTAAAATGCCAAGCACTCGGGAGCCCTGGCATGGATGCCTCTGGAACACCGGGGTAGAGCCTGTAGGTGTTAAGCCAGCTTTTAGTGCTGATAGAGTCGTGCTCCGTCTGGAAATTTAGCCAGTTAATTAGCTTTCAGGGGTTGTAGTTTGCAGTAGGACAGTACTACAGGAGCGCACCCAGAGGCGGACAGTAACTAAGTACATTTACTTGAGTATTGTACTTAAGTACACTTTTT
>NW_015656153.1:0-163 GCF_001515625.1 Sinocyclocheilus rhinocerous | reverse complement strand
TACTTTTCACTCCACTACATTTCTATCAAGATCCTCGAAGTAGAAAGTCGTTAGCAGCTTTGAAAGTCAGTGGGTGTTTTTTTTTTTCTTCTCTAAAACGTGACTTTCTTTTTTCAGGCAGTTTATCAGTAATCACTCTTGGGGCTACATGAAGTGATTTCCC
>NW_015656152.1:1854059-1871098 GCF_001515625.1 Sinocyclocheilus rhinocerous | reverse complement strand
GTGCTTCTCACAATACATTTTGTTTCAAGGCAGCTTTACAGAAAAGGCTTGTTTCAGTGTTACAATTACTTTAAAGAAGCAAACTGATCATGATTTACACGTATAACATCATACAACACTGAATTTTTTGTTTGAGCTGTAAATAAACAAAGACTATTGGTGTACATTTAAAAAAAAAAGAAGTATTTCTACTACAAAATGTAATGTGTAATTCAGTGTGTTACTTGCCAGTTCTTTCTAATTAATTGTGAAATTTAATAAACTGAAAAATTTACTTTGAAACAATTGTAACTCAGAAATTTCTACACTGTAATTTTTTTTTTCAAAGTTATAAATGAAACAAATTATTGGTATACATTTAACAAGAACATGCTATTTTTTAGTCTTCATACTGCACATTTAATTGTAATGTGTTACTTGCCATTTTTTTGCAATTATTTGTGAAATGTACTAAACTGAAAAACATTTGTGTAGGATTTACTTTGAAACTATTTTTACTCAGAAATTGCTACACTGAAAAAAAATTTTTTTTTAAGTTATAAATAAAAACAAAGATTATTGGTGTAAGGAAATATGTTAATGTGTTATATTCAATGTGTTATATTTTAAGTTACAAAAAAACAACAACAAAGATTATTGAGTACATTTTACAAGAAAATATAATTTCTGTATTTTCTACCTCCAAATTTCATGATTAATTCAATGTGCTGCTTGTAGTTTCTTTGGAATTACTTGTGAAATTTAGTATATAAATACAAAATAACAAGGATTTACTATGTAATTATTTGTGAAATGTTCTAGCAATTTCTGAGTGAAAATAATTTCAAAGAAATTAAAAAAAAACTTTTTTTTTTTTTTTACAGTGTAGCAGTTTCTGAGTGAAAATAATTTCAAAGAAATTTAAAAAAACTTTTTTTTTTTTACAGTGTAGCAGTTTCTGAGTGAAAATTGTTTCCTAGCTTTTCAAGTAAATCCCACTCCAGTTTTTCTCAGTGCACACGTGCAATACTTGGAAGCGGCGGTTTGTGTGGCCGCTTCCGTAGTCTCACTAGTGTGCCGGCTCTGCAGCCTCGCTTTTGCCTCCTCTCCCTGCGCCGCCTTCGTCGCCTCCCCACAGGGATGGTAATCCACGGAGAGCCCGGGCGCCTAGCGATACAGCTATACAGGATGGTTGCTATACAGTTGCTAGAATATTCTGGATTGTTGCAAGGGTATTACTATACTTGCTAGGGAGTTTTTGCATAGTTTTTTTCAAAATCTCTGTGATCTTTTAGTCAGTAGATATGGCTCATATGCTACAGGACAAGGCATAAACTCAACTTTAATACTTAGTATTATTTAAGAGTAAACTGGCCTGAGTTCGTTCTAGATGGAGGAATCCAATTCAGTGTTGGATCCAATCAATTATTTCCTGCTAAATATTCGGTTTCACTCTGAAATAAACCACATTATAGAGGATAAATGCTTTGTGAATGTCTAATGTAAATACGGTACCTCAGCTCTTGCCAAAGTTATGCGGAGAAAACACAAAACCTGTACAAATGCATTCTGGGGAAATGCTTGTCAAGCAATTTTGCACAAATATTGACGTAAAGACTGTTTCTCTTTCAATGAGATTAAAGGTAAAAAAATAAACACTATTTGAGTGAATAAAACTGCTAGGCAACTAGGTCCAGGAAGACCAATGTAGCATCTGTCTAGCTATAATCAAATTCACAAAAGTTCATCATCAAATGTAAAAATGCAGTTAAATCCATGTTAAACACTCATTGTCATAGTGATATATTGGGCATCTGCTTGAAAGAGTAACAACTTCAGGTTTGTATCCATAGCAACCTGCTTCAAACATTCCAGAGAGAAGAAAAAAACTGATGCTGCATCCCAATTCGCATACTATCTGTCATAAATAGTATTCAAAGATAGAATTAGCATGTCCCAAATCGTAGTATGTTGCAATGAGTATGCCAGAGATTCCCTGATGGTCAACTACTTCCGGTTAGAATTCGAAGTGCAGATTGATGCACAGTCTAACAACTAATATTGCGTACAACCCATTGCGCGTTGGACGAGGATTCAATTAGAACTACAAACACGCATAAAATGTGTTAAAAAACTTCAAACATGGTGGATATGCGAGACCGAACAGGTCAGGCAGAGAAAGGGGTTTGAGTGATAAATAATCAATGTCTAACCTGATGAAAAAATATTTATTTAAAATGATCCATGTTATATTTAATCTGCAGCAACATTGTGAACTTTTATAAAGATAAGTTTGGTCATTAACCTTTAAATGCATCATTATGCAAACACATGAGCAGCGTTTTCGGCATGAAGGACCCGTGACTGGCACATCAACATGCCTCTTCATTTCTCTCCAATACGGTAGGAAATGAAATTAAACTAAATGTGGATTATGTTAACTATGACAATGTGATTGACAGGGCAGTTTAAATGGTGACAGAATGCATGTAACTAAGCAACAGAGCGATCAGTTAAAGACACAATTATGACGAAGTAGTATGTCCCAACACTTGTCTACTATTCTGCTACATACTCATACGTATGTAGTTTTTCTTCATAAAAAGAGTACATACTTTTAGGGCATAGTATTATTAGGTGAATTGGGACGCAGCATGACACTTGAATCTGCTGAACGCATGACTGGTGTTATAAAGAAAGCAGTCGGATCTGTGATGTAATGTACAGTAGAGTACAGACTACAGAAGAAGAGTATTGAAGATGAGTTGTCACGAGTGCAGTGATCCAGTAATTTTCTGATCTGATGAATTAAGTAAATGAACACTATCATGTTGACTATTTTTGGAAAAATAATGTTTTTATTGTAATATCTTGATCTTACATATCTACCCTCTTTTATATCTGAAGAGTAACCAGGGTTAAGTGCCTTTTTAAGTATGCATGTCTGTTATGTCACTGATTCTCTAGATATTTGTGTGGCGTTTGAACCTTCTTCTATTTATTTATTTATTTATTTATTTATCTGTCTGCCTGTTCTGTTTCAATACATCACTCTGTGGAGATACAGTACTGTTGTACAGTTGTGTACAGCTACAGCATTGCTAGCTGGTTTCTTACTGGCCTCAAGGCATAAGAGCCCACCAGCTGATCTCTCTGATATTCTGCTCTCTAGATATTTATTTTACAAATCACAGTGCAGATAGATGTAAGAGAGTTTTCCGCATTCTCTCTTCCTGCCCCAAAATACCCCGTAATTCAGCAGCAAATGACGCGAGACTGACCTCGTGTTTGGCCTTCTGTTATATTAAGCTCTATCAGATCTGTGCGTTCTACTTTCTGCTGTAGGAGATTTCTGTAGGGATGGGTCGTTCTTGAACGAATCGTTCATTTTGAATGAATCTTTAATATGACTCGGGAATGACGACTTGTCTCATTGAGGGATTCGATCATTTTGTGTTGACCGCGCATGCGCATCATCCAATAGGTTCTGTACAGGAAACAGAAATGATTAGTTCACATATAGAGCCTTCGGGCTCGGGTTCGAGTCGTTCGTTCATCACATGACAGCCCCATAGACTAGAGGCTATGCAGTCTGTACTGGAAAGAGAAATGATTAGTTCATCTCCCGAGTCTTCTGGTCCGAGTCGTTCGTTCTTTTGTCATGTGACATGACAGCAGCAATAGATACAGAAATTAGTTAATAATTCCCAACTTTCCTCACAATCAAGCACGTAGTTTGTTTCTTTACTCTTACAGTTACGTAATGTTTCCTGTCTTAAATTTGAGCTTCATAGCTTTCCATTTCTTCAGTTTATAAATTTGTGAATTTCTGTAATGGTTCTTTTCCATAACATTGAATGTGGTAATGAAGATTTATTTAATGCTTATATAAAATAAACTTTATCTCTATAATGGGGAAAATCCCTTTGATAATTCCTAAATATAACATAACATTACAAGATACTGATCCGGGAAGCGGTCATGTGACAAAAGAACGAATGACTCATACTCGAAGACTCGGGAGAAATCATTTCTCATTCCGGGAAAGACTTCATAGCCTCTAGTCTATGGGGTTGTCACGTGATGAACGAACGACTCAAACCCGAAGTCTTGAGAGATGAACTAATTATTTCTGTTTCCTGACTGTATAGCTTTCCGTTAACCTGAAGGGGATGTGACGTGACAAAAGAACGAATGACCCGAAGACTCGAGAGGTGAGGTGTGGACTGCACAGCTAGCTAAGCAACGAATTAATCATTTCTGTTTCTTATAATTTGGTCTTGGTTGCATTATATAATGTGATTTTTATAATGATAATTATATAATGTGATCAGTGTTTGCGTAAATAGTTGTGTTGGGGAATTTGTATTGGATGTTATAACATTTTAATTATATTCTGCTGAAATGAACGAAATGACTTAAAGGATTCGTTTATTTTGCTGAACGAGATTAAAAGATCCGAGTCAGTAAAATGATCCGAACTTCCCATCACTAGATTTCTGGATGGTTACTGCCGACTTCACCAAGAGAATCAGTCAGTTGTATGGTGGAGTGATTGAGTGATTGAGTATGAAAGCGCAACATTCAGGTTTGGAATTTTCTCCATAAAGAAATAGATTCTTAACGATAAAATATAAACCTTTCAAAACTGATCCAAGATGAGCTATTAGGGTGTTAAATGATGATATATGCTTCTGTTGAAGCCAAAAGTCAATTTAATTTCAAATTCATTTCAAATTCAAAATTCAGCTTTGCATCAATAAATTACATTATAAAACATATTACAATAGAAAACAGTTATTATACATTGCAATAATATTTCACAATATTACAGCCTTGGTGAGACATCTTTAAAAAAACAAACAAACAAACAAACAAAATAAAATCGTACCAACCCCAAACTTTTGAGCGCTCGTTTATATATTTTTCTTCAGAATAATGTGCACTGATGAATCAAACCAAGAACAAGCTGATTTATTAAGCAGTAAACAGGTCTACTTTAATTTCATGAAGACTTGCAGGGCTTTTCAAACAGATTACAGGTTGAAAGTGGCTTTGAAAACAAAATTCTCACACAATTAAAGGTTATGGTTAGGAATTTAAAAGAAAAACCAAACTTCTGCTTTAAAGAGAGCGTTAGCCTTTCTGTGGGAAAGTTTTCCATATAGATGACTCAAGAAGTCTCTATACTGTACGCAGACACTGAGTGTGTGATCCTGGTTGCTCAATTAATCCCAGTTAAGTCTAGCACAACGATCTGATACAGACATTAATACAAAACTCACCCTATATCCTTCAACTAATCCGAAAGACAATTCTTATCCACAGAGAAGGTTTCAGTGCTGATAAAAATCCAAACTACCAGCCTAATTAAAAAACTGTTAACAAAGGACAAATAGAGGAGAACAGGAACGTTCAGCAGCTGAGATGCTCAAGGAAGCAGTTAAAAATAAATCTCTCTAAGCCTTTTAAAATCAATGCAGCTAAAAAAAAAAGTCTTATCTGTGGTGGCCAATGACACAATATTAACTGATTTTTAGACTCTCTAAAGAAATGCATGGTCTTTGCATGGTTTAGGGTATTATTACTACAGTAGGTTACTTCTTACTGACCAAAGTCTAAACAGCTCAACTTCAAGTTATTTCAGCAAGCATGGACCATGAAGTTTCATAATAACAGATCCTCTGTGTGTCAAAAACCTTGCAAGCAAGCTTAAAGGGATAGTTCACCCAAAAATGAAAATTTGCTGTTAATTTACTCACTATCAGGTCATCCAAGATGTAAGTGAGTTTGTTTCTTGAGTAAAAGATTTTTAGCTAAAACCGTGGTCTTTGATGATTCATAAAATGCAAGTCAACGGTAGGGGTGTGCAAAAAAATCGAATGCGATTTTCATGCGCATCTCGTCAGTAAAGGCGCTCCTGTGATTAGTAGTAAATCTCCAGCACGTGCTTTCAGATGCAGCGCATTTACTACACAGAGCCGTAGTTCACTGACAAGCTACACAAAATCGCGTTCATAATTGGCAATGAATCGCCTGCGATTTTGAACGTGATTTTGCATAGCTTGTCAGTGAACTACAGCTCTGTGTAGTAAATGCGCTGCATCTAAAAGCACGTGCTGGAGATTTACTACTAATCACAGGAGCGCCTTTACTGACGAGATGCGCATGAAAATCGCATTCGATTTTTTGCACAGCCCTAATTCATTGATATTAATCTCAGTGAATTGAACTAAACTGATTCACTAAAACAAACTCTCTGAATGAACCGATTCAGTGAAATGAATCAGATTTCTCCACACATTGTCACACTACACCACTACTTTATGCTCCGCTATTACAGTGACTATTTTTAGTTAGTTGCCGCCTAAACTGGTTGAGACGGAGCTGGGTGAACAGTGGTCAGGTTTATGTGTGAAGTGAAGCTGATTTTAGCAGATGAGGAGGAATCATGATGGGACCGGTCCAGGAGTCGCTGATGTCCTGATACGTGTCGGGCGTTCAGGGTTCATTGGCTTTGGTTTTTCTGTCTCTGTCCGTCTCATTCAGGACCAGGTTCCTTGTTCTTTGATCCTGATGGATTCTCTTACACAAATTTCAAATGATTTTCAATGGTCGCTTTGTCGCGTCCAGTGTAGACAGACTTTAGCTGTCGCGTCACGGTGTAATAAAGGCAGGAATCTGTGTGTGTGTGTCTGTCTGTTTGCATTTTTATTATGTTGAGAACCGTTCGTCCAATCGACTTCACGCGTGCCGGGTGTGTTGCTGCGGACCCAAGGGAGTGCAGTGCCACATTTTGGTGCAATATGGACACGCGACACGTTTAGAATTAATAAACTTTTAATAAACTACAGAACAGCGCAAGCCGGAAGCGGCGCGCCTCGCGCGGGCAGGGCTTATATGCTCCGAGAACGGACACTGCCCTAGTTATACAAATCACACAGGTCTGACAAGCTACACAAAATCGCGTTCATAATTGGCAATGAATCGCCTGCGATTTTGAACGTGATTTTGCATAGCTTGTCAGTGAACTACAGCTCTGTGTAGTAAATGCGCTGCATCTAAAAGCACGTGCTGGAGATTTACTACTAATCACAGGAGCGCCTTTACTGACGAGATGCGCATGAAAATCGCATTCGATTTTTTGCACAGCCCTAGTCAACGGCTACCGGCACTTTGAGAGTCAAAAAAAGCATATCAGGTAACACAAAATGAATACCCATAGCTCCTAACGATATATTGAGGTTAGAGATGTGCCGGTTTTCGGTAATGCGATAAATCGCGGTAATGCATATGCACGATATTGTTATCGTGGGCACTTTAAAATCTGATAATGCTACAAACATGAAAAAGGCATTCGAGAGTGAGACCACCTTCCCCTGCCAGTGGTTTGGATGTTTTGGCCACAACTTGAATCTAGCCATTTCTAAAGCTCTGAAAAATCAGAGGGTGGACACAGCAATCCGAGCTTCTCGACATTTGGTGCAGGGATTTTCAAGAAGCTGGAAGAGAAGAAGAGAACTCAGAAATAAACAAAAGGCCTTAAACATCCCTCAGAGGTTGCTCATCCATGATGTAGTCACTCGATGGGGATCGACTCAGAAAATGCTGCAGAGGTTTATTGAACAACAGCAGGCAGTCTGTGCTGTACTGGCAACTGAGAGAGGGGCATGGCATTTGATGCCAAAGGATGCAGATATTGCAGTCATTGAGCAAGTCTTAAAAATACTTGATCCACTCAGTGCTTTCACTGATGCTTTGGCTTCAGAGAGCAGAGTAAGCCTGTCAGCCCTGAAGCCGGTGTTAAGTCACATCATCTCAGACATTCTTGATGTGAAAAATGAAGACAGTGCCCTTACCAAAGACCTGAAGAGGTTAATGAAGACAGATCTCGAGTCCAGATACACTGATGATGCAAAGAAGGTGATGGACTTGATAAGCTTTGTTGATCCGTGGTTTAAGGGAAGCTTTTCTGATGACCTGGAAGCCACAGTCAACTTCTGCACTGAGGAAGCCTCAAAACTGACAGAGATGACAACACTGAGTGAGGGAGCTGCCCAGACAGAGCAAACCAGCACAACCTCCCCCATCCCCACCTCTGAAAAACAGCGCCAAAGCTTGGCCGCCCTCCTCAACAAAATCACCTCCACAAGGCAACAGAGGGCAGAGGAGGGTGAAGGCAGCAGCACCCTGAGCCTGAAGTCAAAGATTGAAGCAGAGGTAAAAGTGTATCTTTCTGTGCCAGTAATAAAATCAGAGGCAGATCCATTGCAGTGGTGGTCTGCATGCTGAAGAGCTACCTCATCTAGCTACCGTTGCTCAAAAGTTTCTCTGCATACCCGCAACAAGTGTTCCTTCAGACAGGGTATTTAGTGCCAGTGGACACATCCTCTCACCTCAACGTGCAAAGCTCAAGCCAGAAAAAGTGAACATGCTCACATTTTTGCACTTTAATCTGAAGGACTAAAACATGACAGCTCAGAAGGAATACCCAGAAGATACCAGGAATCGGTTGAAAATGTTTATTGTTGACACTTTATAGTTCTATTACTTTTAAATATATTTAAAAGCAGTTAACAAAAGTTGTTCTTTTGCAGTTTGCACTTTATTCTGTTTGATACAATTGCTCACTTTATACATCATTACTGTGTGTTGTTTTCTTTATATTTATTTGTATTTAAATGTTTGAGGTACTCTTTATTATTTAAAATAATTAAAGTTGTTATTAAAAGGACAACACTGAAGTTGGTTTATATTTTCAACCTTTATTTATCATATGATTGAATACCGTGATAATACCGTATACCGTGATAAAACCTTAATCAATTAATCGCAGCATGGAAATCTGATACCGGCACATGCCTAATTGAGGTCTTATGAAGTGTAACGATCGGTGTGTGCAAGAAACTGAACATTATTTACAACATTATTACCTGTAATCCAGAGCCTCAGGCAAACAGGGAAATCTGATTGTTTTATGAGTACTGGTTCTTTAGGACAGATTGTTTCAATAAACTGGTTCAATTCAGCTTACCTAATCATGGAATGACGTAACATTTTTATTAAATTAGTATTATTAAAGTACCCAATAATGATGAGAAACGTGGATGTTTTACATGTCTAAAGCATATAAAGTGAATAAACTAGTCTTCATCAGCTCACCATCAGCTGGTGTGGGCATGAAAGCCATCACCAGCTACAAAACCCCATCCCCCAGAACTGTGGAGGATCAACTTTTAGCCGACTGTTTGAATGAGTTTTACTGCAAGTTTGAAAAGTCTGGTCTCACACCCCACACCTCCTCTGACCATCTCACAACACAGCCATCAACACCCTTCTGGACAAACCAGGGACTTATGCAAGGATCCTGTTTGTGGACTTCAGCTCCGCGTTTAACACCATCATCCTGGATACCCTCCTGATTAAACTGACCCATCTGTCAGTGGATCATCAGCTTCCTGACAGACAGTGAGGCTGGGAAAACTCACATCCAACAACTGCACCATCAGCACTGGAGCTCCTCAGGGGTCTGTTCTCTCCCCACTGCTCTTCTCCCTCTACACAAATGACTGCACCTCTAAAGACCCCTCTGTCAAACTCCTGAAGTTTGCAGATGACACCACAGTCATCGGTCTCATCCAGGACGCGACGAGTCTGCTTACAGACAAGAAGTTGAGCAGCTGGCTGTCTGGTGCAATCACAACAACCTGGAGCTGAACACGCTCACGCTCATGATAGTGTACTTCAGGAGAAACCCCCCAGCACTCCCCCCACTCACCATCACGAACAGCACTGTGGCTGCAGTAGAGTCATTCAGGTTCCTGGGCACCACCATCTCTCAGGACCTGAAGTGGGTCAATCACATTGACTCTATTGTGAAAAAAGGCCCAGCAGAGGTTGTAGTTCCTTCATCAACTGAAAAAGTTCAACCTTCCACAGGCGCAGATGACACAGTTTTACTCAGCTGTTATTGAGTCGGTTCTGTGCACTTCTATAACTATCAGGTTTGGGTCGGCCAGCAAGTCATATATAAGAAGGCTGTCTGCAACAGACTGTTAGGACAGCTGAAAGGATCATTGGTGTGCACCTGCCCAACCTTCAGGACTTGTACAACTCCAGAGTTAAGAAACGGGCAGGTAACATCATCACAGACCCCTCTCACCATGGCCACAACCTGTTTGCACTTCTCCCCTCAGGCAGACGCTACAGATCTCTGTGCACTATACATCTAGGCATAAAAAAATTTTTGAGTGTTTTTTTTTTTCTACCATGCTATCTCCAGCTTAAACAGCTAACACAGAAATTACCACCTGTCCTCTATAAATCTGTCATTTTTACAACCATGAGAAACCATTCGAGTGTTTGGTTCACACATGCTCATATCAGCGGCTCATCGGTCTTCATTCTGAGTCGAATAGTTTCCTCAGTTCAGTGACTGTTGGAGGAACTCTAGAGCTGAATGATTTATTCATCATAAAATCAGATATGCCGCTATTTTGGCTCATTTCCACTCAGAGTGACTGTCAGGCGTTTGAAAGTGAGTTTTGATTGAGTTGATCTTGTGAACTTGTAGATCTGTGCTGCTCAACCGTTTCAGACGCTTCAGACCGATTTGGCGAACCAGTTCGACTAGTTCACCAAAGAGAACCTGTTCAAAAGAATGATTCATTCGTGAACCGGACATCACTCCGGATCGTTTGCCTGAGGCTCTGGTAATAATGTTTTAAATAATGTTCAGTTTCTTGCACAGACTGATCCTTTCGCTTCCAAAGACCTCAATATATCGTCAGGAGTCGCAGGGATTACTTTTGTGTTCCTTGATATGCTTTTTTTGACTCTCAAAGTGACAGTAGCCATTGACATGCATGTTATGAATCACCAAGGACCACGTCTCAGCTAAACATATCCTTTACTGTTCTGCACAAGAAAAAGTAACCTACATCTCAGATGGCTTGAGGGTGAGTAAATTAATAGCAAATTTTCATTTTTGGGGTGAACTATCCCTTTAAAGCAGAGTAAAAATGAGCTAAAAGTGTAAAAAGCGGATGGCCCTTCGTTTTGCTCTTTTCATCTGTAGATGAAAGAGGGATTCTGGGATAACCGTAGTTACTTAAAACAGTGAAAGAGCTTTCAAACACGTCGCTTTGAAGAGGAGGGTGAATTAATAAGATGAATAACAGTAAGTGCTGCCGTGCAGCGATTTCCACTGTTTATTTAAACACATGTAAAATGAGAGCCTTCTGGAAATGTCAAATATATGGATCAAGACAATCTGCATAATTAGGTTCATGAGCACAGCGAGAGCTTATCAAAGACATTTTAAAGTAACATTCTGCCTTAGCTTAAAGGTTGCATTAAAGTTTGGCCTGTGGCTTTACAGTGTATTTAATGCTGTTTGCTAAAACAATCATAGTTAATACTGTTACACATATTTAGTGTCAGTGATCTAGAAGTGAATGAACCTCAAATCAAGACATATCTATAGGGACCAGAAATCATAGAGACTTGTGAGTGGGCTCTTTTGACTTTAGTCAATAAGCAACCTCCCAGAACACCCTAGCAACACACTAACAACCATTAATTTAAAAAACCTGGCAAGTTTTGCATGGTCATATGTTGTTGACATTCCCCTCCAATTAATCTGCTATCTAGTAATATTTTCAAAAAGATCTTCACAATGCATTCTGAGATTGCTTCATTCATGATGGAAATGTGCAATTCTGTCTTAAATTGGCAAAAACAATATTATTAGTGATGCACTAATCAGGGTTAAGTAAAACTAAAACTTTTAAATACATTTTTGTCAACTGAAATAAATCTGAAATAAAAATATTAGATGAAAAACAAAAAGTAAACTAAACTAACTAATTGAAATAAGTTTAAGATGAAGCACTAAAATCACTAACTTGAAATAAATAAAAACTAAAACTGAACAAAAACTGAAATAAAAATCAATTAAACAAATAGAAAACTGAAAAATATTAAAATAAAATCTAATTCAAAATATTGATATGAACTATAATATATAAATAATTCATAGAATTATATAATACTAGTTTATTTATATAACAGTATAATAGTGACAGCTATGGCCCATAATTTATGAATGCCAATATAAAACTTAGCTACTATTTTGCCTAAATAGATGAAAAGTAAATAAAACCTAATAGTAATATTTTTGAAAAAATGACAAAAGCATACAAAAAGTTAAACTAAATTTAAAGTGAAAACTGAACATATAAAAATAAAAGCTAATTCAAAATATTGATATAAACTATAATATATAAACAATTACCAATGCTTTTATGTAATATATAATAAAATAATGTATATAATATGTAAATAAACCATAATATATAAATATAAATAAATGTATAAAAACGATAGTATATTAAAAAATAAAAATAAAAAGACTGGCAGCAATATTACAATTTCAATAAACCAATATTAATTTTCATGTCACAGCCTTGATGAAGGCCAATATAAAAATTATCATTTTGTCTAAATAAATGAAAAACAACACTAAAAACCTAAAATTTTACAAGTGAATTTAAGCATCACAGCAGTTTAAAAAAAAAAATATTTATTTTGATTTGCTCATGATTGCACCTGACAGTATTATGAAATTATTAGTGTATTTAAAGATTATCTTCATGTAAAGTTGATGGCAAAGGTAATCTTAATGTAAAAACAAAGAAAAAGAGCATGCACAATGAAATATCCAATATCAGATAACACATATTTCATGCATCTTTCCAAGTAACATAATCATGTGCACTAGATGTATGCCATAAAAAAACATTGGCAGCTCATCTGGGCATATGAAAGCAGTGATGAACGCTGTACTTGAGTCATCATGTGCACTAATGCACACAAACCCAAACATGCATCCTGACTGAATTGCTTTCATGTTTCGCTGTCATATCCAGTGCACTCTGAACCTCTACGCAAATATCTTCATAATGAGGTCTTAACAAAGCAGTAGAGATAAAGCGTCCGTACGCTTGACATTAGTTCATTAGTGCCCACGTATAACGAGCCGTCACTGCAGTTCTCCACTGCATCGCAGTTAAAAGTGTCACTCGAGCAGGAATCTACATTGCTCTCCCGCACGTTTCCCATCATAACAACGACACTTAATATGCCATATCTCTCCTCAGGCAGGGGGTTTTGCTGCACGGCCTCCCACTCGAAAGCTGCCGATGCACTGACACGCCGGACGACTCCAGCGGCACCGGCGCTGTCAGGACGCCTGAATGAGCCTTATTAGGGGCTGTTAGCCTCCCACTCGAAAGCTGCCGATGCACTGACACGCCGGACGACTCCAGCGGCACCGGCGCTGTCAGGACGCCTGAATGAGCCTTATTAGGGGCTGTTAGTGCTGAATGTCATGTTTGTACAGCTCTTGTAAGAGGAAATGAGCTCCACTGAGAGAGAGAGAGAGAGAGAGAGAGAGAGAGATGCTTCTATCAGCGCCTCTCCACAAGCTTTAACAAGGAGTTTCCAAAAGTCAGCAGTCAAATCAGAGTAACGAGATTCCACTCGAGCTACTGGAGTCACATGCTGCATTTGCAAAGAATGAATGAACACTGATGAAATTCTTCCACTGTATTGTTGATCAGTATTTCTGAAACAATAATTAGACGGTAGTGGTTTATTTGAATTAATTGCATTTGACGATACATTGAGGTCTTAAGACACGAAATGATCGGTCTGTGCAAGAAACTGAACAGTATTTATATCATTTTTTACCTCTGATCCACCGTCAATGTCCAACTGTCCTGAGCGCGTTCACAAGATTTTTTTATATCAACAAGGTTCTTATTAAAATCATCCTGTCTACTACATATTCTTTTTAATCGACACATTTGGCTGTAGGGAAGACTATTCTTTAAGGGTAACGGATGGTAAGAATCCGCTCTCAAAAACGTGTTACGAGCTGTTGGTTTCTTATAAAGATCTGTATATAAGCAACTATTGCCCCGAATTATCCATAAATCCAAAAAACTAATTTTATTAGGATCGTAGTCCATAGTGAATGTTAAAAAATCAGAACAGTCATTTAAATATTGATAAAAAGAATTCAATTGTACAACATCACCCTTAAAATGGCAAAAGCAATCATCCAGGTATCTCTTCCAAATTAATATATTGGTGGAAAAAGCATGGTTTGAATAAACATATTTTTCTTCAAAGGAGGCCATATACAGATTTGCAAAGAAGCTCATTTTATTGTAGAGGATATAAGGTTAATCAAATTCAAGTAGCGGAACAAAAAATTGAAGACAAGTCTCGTTCGGATTTATTAATGAAAAAATTAAAAAAGAAGAAAAGATTCTCTGTTATGTTTACTACCAAATACACTAAACGCTCAGAGCAAATCAAAAAGATAATTCACCAACATTGGCACATTTTGCAATCTGATGCAAGACTCCATCCCCCTCTCATGGTGTTTAAACATGGACGTAATTTAAGAGATTTTCTAGTGAGATCAGATTTGTCTCCTCCGTCTATAACAACTCAAATGACATTGACACCTATTCCAGAAGGGAACTACCGTTGTGGTTCGTGTAATCAATGTAACTATACGTATCGTTGTACATCGTTTAAACACCCACATACCGGTAAATCGATTCCCATTAAAGGAATAATAAGTTGTAAAACCAAAGCGGTCATCTATCTCATAACCTGTCCTTGTGGTAAATCATATGTAGGAAAAACTTAAGTAAAGAACTTAAAACGCGCATTGCTGAACACCGTAGTACTATAAGATGTAAAAATATGAATTATCCATTAGCAGTGCACTTTACTGATTTTAATCATCCCATCACTTCATTACGATATATAGGAATCGAGAAAATATATTCACCGAGGAGATGTGGTGATTTGGACCAAATACTACTTAAACGGGAGGTTTTTTGGATCCATAAATTGAAAACCTTGACTCCACATGGTTTAAATGTTGATTTTGACTTATGTTGTTTTTTGTTAGCTTAATGTAATAATTTGATTTAAAATATTGTTTGCTTGGAATTTTCTTTGTTGTTTTGGTGCTTGATCAATTCATCAATGGATTGACTTGTTCATTGCAATTATTTTTTGTGTCAGAATCTAATTTATAATCTGTTAACTATTTAATGTTTTGGTGATTATTTTGATGTGATTCTGATTTAAGTTGTTTTTTGTGAATGTAACAATTTGATTTAATTTTGTTAGATTGTAATTTTCATTTATTCTTATGGTCTGTTTGTATAGATCAATTTGTTGATGTTATACCTTCCATGTTAGAGTCTAATTGTCAATTAGTTCATTATTGGATGATTTGGATCTCACCACTCTCAGCTGTGTACAATTATCTCCTTTACTTATACTACTCTCCATTTTGTGACACTATACCTTGACAAAGGCTACTAGCCGAAACGTTGATTAAAAAATAGCCAATGCTTAAATGAGTGTGCAGTTGTTCTTTTTCAATTAAGCAGCCTGGAATTAAAACACACCATGCTGGTTTCGTCTGGCCAGAGGAGAACTGGTCCCCCGATTAAGCCTGGTTTCTGCCAAGGTTTTTTCTCCATTTCTGTCAACGATGGAGTTTTGGTTCCTTGCCACCGTCGCCTTAGGCTTGCTAAGTTGGGGACACTTGACTGATTGCACAGACACTATTGAAAGAGAGCTGAACTGGATGATGACATCACTGAATCATCAATGAACTGACTTTAGCTGAAAAATTGACTGTTTGTTATTGTCCTCTTGCATTATTGACAAACTATTTTCCTGTTTAACACTGTAAAGCTGCTTTGACACAACCAGTATTGTATAAAGCGCTATATAAATAAAGGTGACTTGACTTGACTTTCTTCAGGGTGTAACTCGTGCTCTCTGAGGGCTGTTATTGGATGTCAGATTGGAGGTTATTGAATCATTCCTGACGGACCAATGAAGAGTTAGAACAATATGTGAGAGATCAGGCCGCTGTGATCCAATCACTTCTGATAGAGTCCTTCTGACTGCAGCGTTTGATATTGTCTTATAATAGAAGATAAATGAACTTCACCTTTACTGCTGCTCTTCTGTTCCTGTGGAGAGTTTGAACCGATATATGAGCCGAACTGATGAAATAAGACAGTCAAGGTCATTAGGACGAAATATTACTGAGACTAAAGACAGTATCCATCATTGTGACTATTGCTTTGGACTGATTGAGTGTATGTGTGTGGAGTTAATATATGTTTGAATGAAAAGGATAGTGAGCAGAAAATAAATATTCTGTCATAATTTACTCACTTTCATGTCATCCTGGACAATTTTCTTCACAACAGGAACACAAAAGGAGATTTCCATACAATGAAAGTGACTAGTGGATGCAGAACTCCAAATACAAAAATAAAGATCTCCTTTTGTGTTCTAGTGAAGAAAGAAAGTCATACAGGTTTGAAATGACGTGTGGCTGAGTAAATGATGACAGAAGTTTCATTTTTGGGTGAAGTTATTCACCTTTGTTTCAACATTTATATTGCAACCATTCTTACATAGACTATACACTGTAAAAAATTACCGTGAATTTAACAGTAAAAGACTGTAAAAATGCTACAGTAAAAACCTGTTAAATGGTTAACGGTCAATTCCCCTACTATATACAGTGAAAAACTGTATTGGACATTGCATTATATCAGTTAATGAAATTACGGTATTTAACTGTAAATTTAAGCTAAAATCGTAAAACCGTAAAACCTAAAACGTGGCTACCGTATTTTGTACGGTAAAATTCCGGCAACCACAGCTGCCGTTTTTTTACCGTAAATTTTACGTCATTTTTTTTACAGTGTACCATTCCTAAGTTTGTGATTAGCAAGTTTTTTTTTATTATTATTATTGAAATAAATTCATACTTTTAATCAGCAAGGATGCATTAAATTGATCAAAAGTGACAGTAAAGACATTTATAATGTTACAAATGTTTTCTATTTCAAATAAATGCTGTTCATCTGTGAATCCTGAAAAATAAAATGTATCATAGTTTCCACAAAAATATGAAGCAGCACAACTGTTTTCAACACTGA
>NW_015656152.1:1844893-1853677 GCF_001515625.1 Sinocyclocheilus rhinocerous | reverse complement strand
ATCGCATCGCGTTCTTCTTATGGGAATACAGATGAGCTCAGACGGGAAAGACTGTACACTGTAAAAAATGACCGTTAATTTAACGGTAAAAGACTGTAAAAATGCTACAGTAAAATCCTGTTAAATGGTTAACGGTAAATTCCCCTACTATATACGGTGAAAAACTGTATTGGACATTACATGTATTGGACATAAATTTTACGGTAGTATACCGTTTTTGGAAGTGAAAAAGACCGTATAATTTTCATTGAATAACCGTAAATTGACATTCCCAGAATTTCCTGTGTTACATTTCATATGTGATGTTTTTTGTTGTTGAAATAACTATGTTTCTTCTTAGTTTTTTATTATCAGTTTTGTATATTAGGTTTGTGTGTTACACCTAATGTTGTTAAATTAATTAAACATTCACTGCATTATTTCAGTTTCATGTGTGTTACCATGATGGTGTTTAGTGTTTGTGTGAATGACACTGTGACCTTCTATATATGTTATTATTTAAAAGCTGCTTGTGATGGACTTTGGTTCATCATGTGACTCTCATCGCCACCTGCTTTTGGTGGTTATCAGTGTATTACAAAGGTACAAAACAGATTTCAGTACTTCAATAGGTTGTATATTAACATTATATCAGTTAATGAAATTACGGTATTTAACTGTAAATTTAAGCTAAAATCGTAAAACCGTAAAACCTAAAACGTGGCTACCGTATTTTGTACGGTAAAATTCCGGCAACCACAGCTGCCGTTTTTTTACCGTAAATTTTACGTCATTTTTTTTACAGTGTACCATTCCTAAGTTTGTGATTAGCAAGTTTTTTTTTATTATTATTATTGAAATAAATTCATACTTTTAATCAGCAAGGATGCATTAAATTGATCAAAAGTGACAGTAAAGACATTTATAATGTTACAAATGTTTTCTATTTCAAATAAATGCTGTTCATCTGTGAATCCTGAAAAATAAAATGTATCATAGTTTCCACAAAAATATGAAGCAGCACAACTGTTTTCAACACTGATAATAATCAGAAATGTTTCTTGAGCAGCAAATGATTTCTGAAGGATCATGTGACACTGAAGACTGGAGTAATGATGCTGAAAATACAGCAATGATCACAGAAATAAATTACATTTTACAATATATTCAAATAGAAAACCGTTCTTTTAAATAATAATAATATTCACAATTTTACTGTATTTCTGATTAAATAAATGCAGAGACTTCATTCAAAAACATGAAAAAGTCTTACCAGCCCCAAACTGGGAGCAGAGATGAGCAAACACACAGCGCTGTGCTCAGTAACAGGTGTCAGCACTTGACAGTAATCACATCAGTCACTCTCAGCAATCACACACACACACTGAACGCAGCCTCGTCCAAATGTCACTCATGTGCGATGACAACAAAACGACAAACACCGGCGCTGATCTGAGACTCAACCTGCAATCACGCAGAGAACTTTACATGCATTTGTGTGCTTTCAGAGGACCTCTCACAGCTCACCGTCACGAGACGTAAAGCATGAATTGCTCAGCTATTTGACTATTCATAATAATGTTTATATATATTTGCTCTGAAATGGCTTTAAAGAGTGATTCTCCTTACTCAGAGGAATCATTTCAACCAAACTGCAAACTTAGCAAAGCAGATTCCCTTAGACTTTGCAATAATAAATAAAGAATGCACTATACTTCTATAACATTTTAAGTTGTTAAATAAATCTTACATTTTGCATTACTGGTCTTTTACTTTTATTCTGCACATTTTACGTTGTATAAATTAATATTTTTGTAATATGAAGAAACATAAATTAACAACGAACAACTGAATACTTATAACATTAGATTAATGAATTCTATAATAATTGTTGTTTGTTGTTAGATCATAAACGCAACAGAATGAATTTAAACTTTTTGTAAAAAGATTCAAAATATCTAAATGCAAAAACTAAAATACAGCAAAAATCTGTAAAAAAAATTTTTTTTAAATACAAGTATGACCATTTTCATTAATATGCACCAATATTGTTGCATTTCTTTTAATGCTGATAAGTTGATTGCTCTAACAGAATTTTGTTGTATAAACATATGTAATGGCAATAAAGACTATAACCTAACCAATATGACTGTTTAGAATAATAAAAAAAACTAACTTACCTACATATATTTCCACTAAAAATAAAATTTATTACACTGAAAAAAAAAACCTGGTGTTGAAACAATTTTTACTCAGAAATTGCCAGTAAATTTCACAAATAATTACAAAAAATCTGTAATACACGGAGTTAAAAGTTTGACATAAAAAGCCTAGATTAGTATTTTTTGTAGTATGTACTCCAATAATCTTATTTACAACCTTTTTTTCCATGCATATGAAAAACGTCACGCAGACGCTTCCATGAACATTTTTTAAATGATGCAAATGAATCACTGAATCGGATTTGAATCAATTCATCGATTAAAAAAAGATTTCAAATTAACAGAATTTTTGCTACTAAAGTTAAATCAAAGATGCTATTTAAAGCATCTCTTAATGCTCTTATAAATCACTGAGAATAAACTGGAAAACAAGAGGCATGTAAGACTGTGTAATTCAGCGGCCGCACTGTATCGCTGTCTTTTCAGTTTATAAAAGTTTATAAACAGGGGTCAAGTGACATTTCTCTGCCAGTTAAAGAGAGAAGAGTGTCTATAAATGGAGTGTGTAGCATCTAACAGAATCACATTCATTAAGCTCAGCTTCACACTAACATCATTACGAGGGAAACGGCTAATCTGCTGCTCGTGACAAACACCAGCCTCCAAACAAACTGCTGGTGGAAAATGAAGCGTTTGTCGGGTCATGGAATGTTGGGACATTCCGTTTTGAAGCTACAACCTTCTTGACTTGATCAGGAACCCCATGGCAACAAGGTAAGTGTCTGTTCTAATTCCACAGAAACAAAAGTGTGCAGGGGAGCAACAGGAGAAACACTACCTAAAGTTAACTACCTACACCAACTTCAACTGCTGTGGTTTGTGGGAAAAAACAGCTGATTATTGGGCAAGTCAGAAGGAAGAGGGCCTCTGGGAAGAAAAGACAATTTTACCTATAGGTATGATATTCACAAATCAAAATTTAGTCACTAGAAATTTAACTTAGTCACTAGAAAGAAAAGAAAACCAATTTTTTTTGTGATGCAAGTATTAAATTAATAAATAATAATAAAAAAATGCATATGGAAAAAACTTTATGTAATGCTAATTTTATTGTGATTACTGGTAAGGTATTAAGCTTTATTAAACAAAGAATATAAACGCAGTTTATTTATTTGTTTATTATTCGATGTAACTTTTAAATAAATAAATAAACAATAAAACATAAAATGTATTTATTTTTTTCTATATGGAAAAAAGTTATGCAATTTTAATTACTGGTAATGTATTAATCTTTAATAAACAAAGAATATGAATACAGTATTTTTGTTAGTTTATTATTTAATAAGTATAAATAAATAATGAAACAAACAAACAAACCTAATATTCCACATGGAAAACAAGTTAAATGTTAATTTTATTGTGGTTACTAATAACTTAATCAATAATCTTTATTAAAATAAAGAATATGAATATTTAAGAATATTTAAGTTTGAAAAAAATTTATCAAACAAACCTAATTTTCTATATGGAAAAAGTTTTATTGTGATTGCTGGTCATTTAATCTAAAATAAATAATATGAATACAGTATATTTAATAGCTTATTATTTAATTTAAGCAATAAATAAATACAGAAATAAATGTGCAGAATAAGATCGATAATGCAAAGTCTAAATGTAAAGCAAAGGTCCCAGAATCCAACATGAAAACATGAAGATCCCAATCAGAGCTTTTCCATCTAAATGATGAGCATCGGAGTAGGTTAATCATGTTAATCATTGTGTACCGCATATTTTGAGGCTTCATAATTGTTATTAATGATCAAGTCTTTCATAGATCAAGCATGACACTGTGTGCAGTGCGTCTTTAAATGGCTTCATATGACAGATTTTCTACAATGTGAATCTTTGAATACTTTGGTTTCAGTTTAATTCAGGGAAATATGATCCAGTTCCAAAATGATTCCCTGCAGCTTTCGTTTTGTGTAAATGAAATTCTGTGCTATTTTGGTTGGCAAATGGCAAATGCAATAAACAAAAGTTTAAAGATTTAAAAAGTTGAGCAGTTTTGTTGCTGTTGTGATATAACCAAGGAGTTTCATATTGCACTTTTTCCAGTTAGTCACTAATATACTAGCAAGTTAATAAGGATTAGCAACTTAATTTATGGTTTAAATCAAATTGTAGAAACAAGAGTGTGTGAGTGATTCAAAGACACAGACCTCTCAAAGAAAATTCCAACCCAGTCTCATAAAAATACGTACCTCTGTGTACTTTTCTGCAACACTGTTTTTACGTACCTTACAGCACGTTTCGCCGCAGTTTCAAAGAGAAATGTCCACTGAGTGGCGCTAAAACACGGGTTCAATACGTGAACCCTGGTACGTTTTTATTACGTTGATATAATTACGCTTTATTAATCGAAACTCTGTAAATGTGTGTGAAAAGGAATAAAAGGTGTCGGAGTTTTACTGCCTCTAGTGTTCATTTCTTTTGGAAACTGCAGTGATCTGTACTTATTGGTACGTATTTCGCGTCTCGCGAAAATGTGCCCCCGGGTACGTTTTTGCCATGAGACCAGGTTGGAAAATTCATAGGTCTTCATTACTTCAACCTCAGTGAACAAAAATATATATATTTTTTTTACTCCAGTATGGAATATTTTTCCTATTAAGCCACCAAAACTAATATATATGGAAAATATCAGTGTTTATGGCTGGTCAATTTTCATCTGCCTTTAGTAGGTGTGAAAAAAAAAGTTCATTTTGGACCCTGAATACATGGAAACAGATGAGCAACCGATATCTAACAGCTCTGCTTTATTCAGACGGCTGCTTTAAAGTTCAGGTCTGTCGGATGACACCACAGAGACTCAGTATGATCACTACACAGACAGATGGGAGCTTCTCTTCCCCACTAGATAAAGTCAGTGTGATCCTGGAACAGCGAGCGAAGATGAAACAAAGCCCTGGATTTTAGCGAGCAGAACCAGCAGGTTACAGATGAAGAGCGTCTGATGCCACAGACTGCCGTCACATGATGACATGTGAAACTGCATTTAAGGTCACATATTTTACACCTTTCTGGAGTTTTATTTTAGGTTTTGATGTCCTTAAGAATATATGTTTGCGGTATAATTACCAAAAACCATCTCAATATATTTGTACAGCTCCTTTCTCAGGAGCTCTGCTGAGAACAGGTCGATTTTGGCCTGTCTAATTAATATTCATGAGCCTCTCTTCTGATTGGCCAGTTGTTTTCTGAGTGACGCACGGCCAGGCCAACCACAGGTAACTAGGGTCAGCCGACGTCACAGCGCTAGCTGGAGGCAGCAAAACAAAACGGAAACTGGAGGCGACCCATTGGGTGGTGACTGAAGGCAGTGACTGTGTTGTTCTGACGTCAACTTTTTATGGAAGTCACAACGGTTCGTGAAAAATCACAGCTACTTTATGCAGGCTGTGTGCATTTTACTGTGGACTGACTGTTTTGAAACTTATATGGTAGTTAAATAGCCCCTAGACCTCAGTTATCGTGAAAAAAGCCAGGGAATTTCAGTTTTGACAATATGGGACCTTTAATAATATATGCTACATTAGAGCCTATCTGCTGAGGAAACAACTTCAGAATTCCTCCGTAAACATCAAAAGAGCAAACAGGTCATCTATAATCACCTGCAGCCAGAACGAGGCATGGAAGATCTATCACAAGACCTCAGTGAATCAAAAATGCCAGGCAAATGTCAGCAGAGCTCATGTAAGTCCGTTCCTGACCTTCACTCTACGCTAATATGTGCACAACGCTTTAACATCACAGGAAGTCACGTGGCATGAATATGCAGACATGCACACACCTGCACACTCGCACGAAGAAATGTCACTCTAGTGATGTTTCTCATGTGCCATCAAATCTCTCAGTTGCTGTTAAAGCTTTTTTCCGATCCTTTTTTCGGGGGGGATGCTGTAAAGCGGCTTTTAGATGTCTTTGACTGCCGTGGCTTTGCTCAGTCAGAAATAAAAGTTCTGTCAGCATGTGACTCCAGAATCACATGGTTTTCTTTCTTTTCTAGAACACAAAATGAGATATTTTGAAGAACTGTCACGCCATTTTTCGTGTGATTACAAAGAATAGGGAATAGGCTTTCAAGCTTCAAAAATGACATTAAAGCACCATAAAAATCAGTAAATAAGTGGTACATTTGAAATGTGCGCTAAGCGCTATATTCTGAAGCAATATGGTAGCTTTGTGAGGAACAGACTGAAATGAAAGTCTTACTCACTATCATTTAGAGTTTAGACCAGAAACTAAAAACTAAAACTATTGAAAAACAATATTAAAACATTCCATTAATTGAAATAATAATGATAATAATAATAATAAAATCTTTGAAAAAAAAGCTGAATAAAGCACACAACAACATTTGTAAAACTTAAACTAAAATTAAAATGAAAAATATAACAAATTTAATTAAAATATGAATAATACTAATTGTAAATTAATGATATTAAACATTTTTTCTTTTATTTTTTTCATCTCAGTCACATCTCTTCTAATGGTGAGAAATAATATGTGCAATTACATTCAATTATATAAATAAATAAACGTTGTTAAAGGCATATAGTTCAAGACATTTGTAAATAATACAAAACAAAAATTAAAAAATATATTCATGGTGAGAACACAGTAAATAATATCATAAATACAATTAAAATTTATAAGACATTTATGATGATTAAAAAATTTAAAAATATATTCGGGTGATACTTGGCATGATTTGAACATTAAAAATTTTTTTATTTATTTACATTAAAAACTGTGCAGTTAGACGTTTAATCAAAACTGAATCACTTGATTCATTGAAAAGATTCAATTTCAAACAATGCTCCATTGACAACATGTATGCAGTTGCTACTTCTCAAGACTTTTCTTAGCTTGTATGACTTTGTTTGATCGAATGACTTCAGAATACTTGAAACATAGTGCACAAGTTGTATGGACTGCTTTCATGAAAGTTTAATGAAGTTTTTGCACTTTTAAGAAGTTTGAAAGCCTCAGTCCCCATTTATTGCAACTGGATGGAAAAAGAACACCCAAATTCTTTAAAATATCTTTTATGCTCCACAAAAGAAAGCCAAATGATGACAGTATTCTCATTTCTAGGACAACAATTTCTTTAATTTAGCTCTACAACAGCAAGTATCTGAAGTTTCTGCTCAAACTCTTTAGACTCAGCAGCTCTAATAGCACGATTCAAACTCCTCACATCTTTCAGCAGTAGAAAACACAGCCAGCTCAGCCTGTCCTCTATCGTTTGACCTGGAGGGCTTTCCCTGCACAAGCGCCGGTCGTTTACATTCTTCATTTAATTTTCCCAAGGCCTGCTCCGAACAAAATCATTACAGGCATCTTTGGAGACAAATATCCACACCTGAGCCAACGGCACCACAACGCGCATATGTGAACTATAATATATAAGACAGAACTGACAGCAAATAAAACAAATAACAGAGTGAATGTACACAAAAAGCTCTAAATAAAAGACATTCAATCTGTAACTGCAACCTACAGCACAAAGCACACATCCAGAGCGTTCCATTACAGTTAACCATCGCCACTGCTGTTCATTACGCTCAAATGATGACAGACAGGTGTGTTAGACTGGCTAAGGGAAAAACGGCCACACACACACACACACAGTTCAGACGTGTAAATGCATCACATGCATGCGGCTCTTCACAAACAGCATCTGTGGAAATTACTGAATTACTAAATGTCAATAAACAAACCTGTCAGCCAATACTCATTTATGTGCTTAATAATGACATGCCAACTTGTTTGAAGTGGAAAGTGTGATGCATGCAATGATTTTGCTGATAGAATTATGAATATAGTCGTGATGCACCGAGATTAATTTTCAGTCCGAGTTGCCAAGGTGACATTTCTACTATTTTACTAAAACTGAAAATAACCAAACTAAAAATAAAAGGAAAAAATAATAAACACTAAATAGATAAAACAAAAAACAGAAGAAAATAAGCCTAACTAAAATTTAAACTTAAAATTAAAATGAAAACAGAAAAATATAGTAGTACTATGACTACTAACAGCTCAGTGAATCAGTTCAAACCGTGAATTGAATCAAACTGATTCAAAATTCTGATTCAGTGAATTGTTTGTGTCATCACGTGACGTCTGAAAAGACTGAAAAACAGAGAGACATTGAGTAAAATCCCACCTCGCTCAGTCTAGATGTATTTTACTTATTCATAACACCCTAAAGCTGCTTTGTTCCAAACACTCACATCTCGCTGCAAATTATTTTAGAAGTCTGTACTTATTTTACTGAACCTATGGGAGACATTAGGAAACATAATGAAGACTTTTATGATCCCGAACAAGATTACTAAGAGTAAACAGATGACATTCTGCAGCAAACTACATCTCCACACAGATTCAGATGCATTAGAGACTCATTCATTATGTGCTCGAGAACATTTTAACTCCCAGATAAACCTTACATGTGTTCAGTGTTCAGTGTGTCTCCTCTGCAAAACAGATTTAGGTTGCATCCAAGCGGCAACCTTCCGGTCTCTCTCGTGAAGCCAACACGGAAGTGACTAAAACTGCAATTCATCGACTGGCCGCT
>NW_015656152.1:1834751-1844816 GCF_001515625.1 Sinocyclocheilus rhinocerous | reverse complement strand
AAATTAGTTTACAGCCTGGTACAAAAAATGATTTTAGTCTATATAGCTAATTTTGCCCTTCATGACAACTGTGAGGGGGGTGGATTTCTTTTATAACTCATCTGTTTAAATTATATTAAACCTTAAAAGAGACATATTATGCCCCCTGCATAATTAAGGGCGTGGCCATTTGAGTGACAGGTGGATTGCCGTTGCTGTCACCGACATCGTGCTTGGTAGGTGTGGTTTCAGCAACCAGCTCCCGCCTCTTTGCTCATTTTCGATTATACGGGAGTGACGCGCTGCCAAGATGGCGACGGCCGGCTCCGCCCACTTTGAGCTTCAAAACCGCTCTTCAGAAACCTACGGGTGACGTCACGGACACTACGTCCATGTTTTTATACAGTCTATGGTTGCATCATAAATGCACTTGTGTGGGGTTCATTTCATAAGAGATCACCAATTTATTCATTAGCTGTCTGAATGCTCAGAGTTTGCCTTGTTCCTTTCAATTCTCTGACTGACTTGCATTAAACAAAGCAACTCATTAGCAATGCACGTGTTAAAATCAAATCAAACTACCATTCTGAGACAGATATATGCACTCTGGTCTCATAATCCAGACAAAGACAATCAATATAGTCAATAATGGTTGATCTGACAGGTGTCAGTGAGTCATAAAAGGCTTCGGCTAAACTAGTACACAGCTCATTAACTTCACATGTTATGTAACTT
The DNA here is from genome assembly GCF_001515625.1 of Sinocyclocheilus rhinocerous. NCBI lineage: Eukaryota > Metazoa > Chordata > Actinopteri > Cypriniformes > Cyprinidae > Sinocyclocheilus > Sinocyclocheilus rhinocerous. The sequence goes on along the minus strand of NW_015656152.1, from coordinate 1,844,102 downwards.
AACATCTGTTTAATACAATAGATTTCAATGGTCTTTAGAAGAACAAAACACTTCATTTTAAAGATCTGTGAAATCAAAATCAACCCTAATTATTCTCTCCCTAAATGCTCTTGTTTTGAAATAATCATTATTATTTGTCAGTATAGCAGCTTTTTTCTGCCACAGAAAACAAAAATTGTAACCTTTTCATCTCATTCAGATTTTTTCTTGTGATTCTGAGTTTATCTCACAACTGTGACTTTTTTTCTCAGAATTGTGAGATAAGTTCGCAATTGCAAGAAAAAAGTCAGAATTACAAGACAAGAATTACCTTTTTTGTGGCGAAAAAAAAACAGAATTGCAAGATATAACTCGGAATTTTGAGATAAAACTCGGAATTGCAAGAAACAATGTCAGATTTCTGAGTTTATATCTCGCAATTCGGATTTATTTCCTCAGAATTGTGAGAAAACAGTCTGAATTGTGAGATACAAAAAAACTCACAATTACCTTTTTACATTTTATATTCACTGGTGGAAACAGGCTTCCATATGTCACATTCTGAAGAGAAAAAAAAATATTGACTTCATAATCATTCATCAAATTATAAGAACTTGCTCTGCCTCTAAAATGACTTTTCATCTGACATCATGAATCCCACATACTGTACTTTCCAACTCCACCTTCCAAACCACCGACTTCCATTCTGCTATGAAATGCATAATTTTCATGATCCAATCAATTCCTAATAAATAAAATAAAGTCCCACCCTGCTGCTTTTCTTAAATAGGTCACATTATGGAAGTAAACACAGAAATGGGTGCAAAATAAAATACAGTAAACAATTACTGCACAATACATTACTATAAGTTATTACACAGCATAGGCATCAGTTGAATTTAACTAAAGAATTAACAAAACCTTGTGCTTGATAGATAGATAGATAGATAGATAGTCTTCTCTCTATTTTTTTCTGCACTTTACTAAACCAAGTGATCATATACCACAGTAAATCGCAGTAAGCAGCTCATGAAGTCATTTGGCTGTAAACAAAAGCCACACATCACACAGTCCTGAAATAAAACCATAAAACAGCTTCTCCAGATATCAACATGTTTTATCCATCATGTTATTCACATGAGATTCACTGCAACAGGCCGTCTGATACACAGGCTGTGTCTCAAACCCTGTAAACTGCATCACAGACAAAGAGTCAGGAAATGTTGCTGACTTGGAAGAGTCTATTATGATGCCCAAAAATGCTGAACGCACACACACGATGCCCAAAACTGATGTTTACATGAAATACGACTGTTATTTTGCTCAAAAATGATTCACACACTTCTGATGTCCAAACTACCGGTGACTTGGTACACGTCTGTGTTTATGTCCAAAATTGCTGTTGGATTGGAACACGTCCATATGAAACCCAAGAACGTTGTTGACTATTAAGTGCATGAGCAAAAACGCTGCGTGCATCTCAACGCCGCGTGTATGTTTATCTCCAGACATGCAGCACGCGTGTCTAGCTTTGAGACGCGTCCAGCGCGCGCTGCTGCAAACGCGTTTATTTACATACAGAAACAGACTCACGTACCGGAAAACCCCGCCGCCGCCGCTCGGGAGGAAGATCCAGAAGGATGGAGGAGAGGAGCGCGTGTGTGAGATGAAATCAGCGGACGGACGGACACACACATACAGCGAACAGCATCACGGGCTGCGCGCCGCGCACTGCGCATGTCAGTGCCGCACCGACCATACCGGCAGATCATCATTCACGGACCCGCTCTCTGTCACTGGGGGTCTGTGGCAGGGGTGTAGATTACGCGGGGGACGTGTCCCACGTGTCCCCCCCACTTACGTAAATTCGTCCCCTGCACTTTTTCGGGCAAGTGTGTTCACATAGAGGTTTGAATAAATATAGATTTAAATTCAAAGAGACAGGATAGTCTGTGCATGATCTGATGATTTATTCGGACCCAGAATAAGGCGAGATGAACATCACGGAGTGCTAAACATTCCGTGCAGTGTATGTTTCATTCATACTCGAAGCCATATATATAACATTTCTGTCCCCCTCACTTCTGAAATGATGGCTATGCCCCTGGTCTGTGGAGAATCTAAAACTGAAAACACGGAACTGTTTCATCGCATCTCTTACTATTAGCTAACTAACTACTGATCTGCGAAGCAGTAAATAGTTTATACAAATGTTAATGCTCTTTATTAAAGTTAACAAAGTGTTACTGAGGAAATCAAGATTTTTATATTGAGGGCCCTAGGAAGAAACTTGTTATATTAAATATTACTTATTTTATTTTATTTTTTTATTTTTATTATTATACCGGGTAATTATTTAAGAACAACATTCTTTAAGGGGAAGAGAAGATATTGCAAATAAATAAATATTTAATAAGTAATTATTTAAGAGCAACATTCTTATGCATATTTAAATGTTCTTATTTATGCATAATAAAAAAATTACAATAATAAAAAATAAAATAATACACCTCTTTGGGGGGGGGGGATAAATATTACATACGCAAATAAATATAATAATAATAATTATTATTATTATTGTTATTATTTAAGCAGGTAATTAAGAGCAACATTCTTAAAATGGCATTACAATATTTTCTTCTCATCTTTAAGGGAAGTAGGAAAACAATTCGGAATAATTATTAAAAAATACTGTAAATACAACAATAAACAACAATTTCTGCAAATAATGAAGAAATAACTTGCAGCCATAAATATGCCATAAATATGTTATATCTAAACCATTTACAATAGTTTGAAATAAATCAACAAACAAACAAACTGCTAGAAATCATTGTATTTTCAAAATGTACAGAAAATGTAAGAGCATCAGGATATAAAACATCTAGGCATTCAAGCACAATCTGCACAACATCTCCATAAGTAAATATCTGTATATCTCCATAAATAAATATGGCGAGGATGGTAATTCAGACCAGGTGTGTTTTTGAGGACAAAGTAAAAGAGGGTCAGATAAGGTACAAAAAAAAAACTTTAAAAAAAAACACATAATAATAAAGCAAGACTGGATTTGATGTTCACCTGCAATGTGCTAGATGTACAAAAATAAATAAATAAATTAAAAAGACAAAAATTCATCAAGTAAGATACCAGGGTCTGTAGAATTAGCACTGTACACCTTCTAGAAAACACACATATAAGCTGGTTTTTGGAATTTAGCTGGTTTGTTTCCAGGCCAAAGTAGTCATATACAGTACCATCGCAAAAAATGGTCTATATTCTCAGGCCTCAATGGAGTGAAGTGTACATCACCTGAAGAGAAAAGCACAAATAGGACAAATAGTGCAATGTAAAGAGAGAAAAAAAACTAAATAACACATACAGTGATGCTGGAAATGTAAGTAAAAGCAGATTCCACCTGCTATTTGATCACTATGAGCACATCATTTAGTTTGAACAGAAACTGTGATGAAATAGACATCAATCATCACAAACACATTCAGATTCCGTTTGAATGGGAGTCAAATGGACCTGTGGCAGAACTGCAGTTCAGACCTTTAACAAGGCAAATGTGTTGAAGAGCACAACACAAGCAAGGAACATTATTATTCAGGATGGGTTTGTAGCAAACAGAGGACTCTTTCCTCCGAGCTCACATCTACTACACTATTCCAGAGAAAAACAGCCTGTAATCACACTTTTCCTTATTTACCGAAGCATAAGATCCATTTACCATTTTGTTTTGCTGCAAATTAAGCACAAATCAGGGGAAAAAAATTAAATAAAAAATCAAGCTGTAACATCTATTTGTTTTATTTTATTTTATCTTATTTTACCAGTCATTTAAGAGCAACATTCTCAAGTCTAAGAACCATTTACATTTGAATTAAATTAAACAAGTACATACCTGAAAAATAATCAAGCTGAAATATCATGCAACTATTTATTAGTTTATTTTATTGAAACATCAGTGCATCTATTTATTTTATTATATTATATGTAATTTTATTTTATAATTTTTTACATTTTATTTTATTATTAAATTTTTTTACCAGATATTTATTTAAAAGCAACATTCTTAATCACACTTTCCCTTATTTACTGAGTCTAAAAACCATTTACATTACTGCAAATTAATCAAGTATATATCTGAAAATTGAATCAAGTTGATCAGTGCATCTATTTATTTTCTTTTTAATTTAATTTAATTTTTTTATTTTATAATTCAGTTTACAATAATTTTATTTTTTTTATTTTATAATATTATTTTATTTTACCAGCTATTTATTTAAAAGCAAAATTCTGAACCGCACTTTTTCTTAATTGCTGAAGCCTTATATTTATTTTATGTTATTTTATTTTATTTTATATTATCAGGCATTTATTAAGAGCATCATGGCACGGCAATATCTTGGAGTTCTCTTCAAGGGGGGAAGGTGAACAATTATGAATATTTTTTTTAATAGGAATAATAATTGAAAATACTGTAAATACAACAGATTATATCTATGTAATCTGTTATGGTTTTATAGTGTTAAAATGTCAAAAAAGTGTCAATAAAGGCCCTTATATGTAGTGATCTCTTGAACTGTGCTGAGATCTGCTCATATTTACATACTGCCATCTACTGTTCACACAGTCTCTTCACATTTACCACAGTAACAGACAATTAGATTATATTCACATGTGAATTTACATGCACTAGATGCATGCATCCACACGATTAAAATCATAATTAAATGAAAACATGAATCTTCTGCTCTCGTCTGTCTTACATAAAGACTGCGTTTTCAACCATCTTTATTCAGCTGAATAATGAACAGACTAAATTGAGTCTAATTTTAAGAGTTATTCAGTGTTAACACGCTGTCAGAGGGTTGCTTTTTGACAAATGAACCCCCTCATTTGCTCTCTGTGGGATCAGAGCCTCATAAATAATGAAAATCAGTGCTAATGCAAGTAGTGTGTAGGAGGAAGCAGAAATAATCGAATAGAAAACAAGTTCCATTGAGAAATGTCAGATTAATTAACATTTATAACCTCAAATTAAACCTGGTCCTGTCAGTAAGATGCACTGACATAATCATTTCCATCAGGGGAGGGTAAATAAGTAAGCTCAAAGAAAAAAAAAATACCCGATGTCATGCATGAAACAGAACTAAATTACCTAACATATAAAAATGAATCAAAATAACAGCCTTTCTCTAAAAACACAAGGTCTAAACAAGCTACATTTGATGTAAAATACGGCTTTTACAGTATCACATTCATCAGCTGAAGAGATGTGCTTGTTTTCTCTACATTTATTTCAAAATAGAATAAAAACATCAGGGATGGAACCAATTTTCATGAGCTAGTTCATAAAGAGACTTCAGTCATTTTCAGATAATTCAGTGAGCCTGTGGAGTTGAACAATGCAACACGAGTGGCGTGGTGAAATCACACAGGTGTATGTTTTGTGACTAATGCAGCTGATTCTATGTACAGGACTGTGATCGCAGGCTCATTGATTGCACGCAATTGGCTTCTCGCGGGTTGCCATGGTGATGCGCGCTGACGCGCAACGCTCCGCTCCGCCTGCAGATGGCAGCAGTGCCCCGCGGTTCATCTCTCCCGAAGTCATAATACACAAATACAGAAATAATGAAAAAGTGGATTAACTGAAAATACTATAATATACAACATATAAGACTACTGATAATAGGTCATATAGATAACAGGTAATATTTTAGTCATTTGTTAAGTCAAAAGTTTTAAGTAAAAAAAAAAGTACTTAAAATATATAATAATAATAATAATGCTATTTTTTCGTGATTTGATATTTTGCTATAAGATGCAATAATTTTTTATCACAGATTTTTCATTTCAATTTAATTTTGGTTGAAGATTTAGTTTTTTTGTCACTTTTAGTATCTTTAAATGTCCACAGTTTTTATTCTTATTTTTTTTCTTTATTTTTATTCTTATTTATTTTTGATCAGTTAAAATTAGAAATGTTGCCTTGATAACTAGCTGATTTTTTAAAATTCCAGTTAATATTTATTTTATTTCAAGTAACATTTTTTATTTTTATTTTAGTCTTAGCGTTAGTTAACTAATAACCCTGATAATAGGTTATACAGTGTTCCCAAAAACTGTTTTAGCCACTTATTAAGTCAAAAAAAAAAAAAAACCTTTTGCTATTTTTCTTGGCTTGATATTTTATGATGCAATAATAGAGTGTTATTTTAGTATCACTGAGATACTATTATAGTTTTAGTAATGTTTAGAATTAATTTTTATTTTCATATTTTCCATTTTCCTTTTTTATGTAATTTGTCATTTGTTTTTTAAAATATTTATATAATTTTATTAAATGTATTATCGTATTACTTCAGTTTTAGTTTTTTATTCAATCAAGTTAAACTAAATTAAAATGAGAAACATTGCTTTGAAATTAGTTAAAATGAAAAAATATATATATCTATTTTATTCCAGTTAATGTTTATTTTATTCAAATAATGATTTTTCTTTTTCTTTTGTTTGTTTGTTTTAATTTTACTATTAACTAAACCTGAAAAAAAAAAAAGGATTATGGCGTTGCCCATCTTGAACTGCTCCATAAGATCAGGAATAAAGGCAGAAGGGGAGATTGAATGTGTCTTCACACACTAAATAGTGTGCTAGCTGTGACACACACAGACACAGACACACACAGACACACACACACACACACACACAATACAGGCGCAACTGCACTTGACACTTCAAGACACGCTTCACTCTTGTGCATAAAAACATCATACTGTGAAAAAAACATCCAACCAAAGCGATGAATACACAACATAAATCTACTATTTACCAGCAGAGAATGAAGAGAATGTTGCCTTGCGAAAGCATTTTGTTTTCATCTTTTCATCTCTATAGCAGCCTGTTATTAAAAGGTTTTGAGCTTGTTGAGGACGTCATGCATATGTTCTCCTCACATGTCTCAGATCTGATGCTTCTCTCTTCATTGATTCACATTCAGAATTTGATCAGGTCAAATATTAAATGATGATGCTTTTATATTGTAATTTCTACATACCCTTACCAAAAAGTAGTATACTTCAAGTTTATTTTAGTAAGTATACTTAAGTAAATTTCAAGTATATTTTTAAGTATACTTTATGTAGTAAGTATACAAATATCAGTGTACTAGTAGTATACTTGTAAGTGTACTATTTCAATACTCCTTATACTTAAATGCCATTTTAAGTATATTTCTGAGAAGTGCATAAAGCCAATTTCTGGGAAGTACATAAAAAGTAGACTAAAAGTATACTTTCCTATTTTTAGTTTAAAAGAAGTATACTAATAGCACACTTGAATAAACTTCTTTTTCATAAGGGTAGGCAGCTGCCTTTAAGCAAATGAAGTGATTTAAATCGCTCTACATGAGTAAAGTAGTCCATAAATAGCCATTTTTTTTAGACTGAACTATATTCTATCAATACTTATTTAAGAACGGAATAAAATGCACAGGAAAAAAAATGATTTTCTTACTCAGTATTTTTGCCTTGTTTACCAGTACAAATAAATAAATATTCTTAAATCAAGATATATTTACTTGAGAAGCAAAATGACATGAGATATTTAGCCTTGTTTTCAGAAATATTAACTGAAATTAAGAGAGTTTTTACTTAAAACAAGAAAAAATAGCTGTCATTGGAGTAAGAAACTTTTTCCTTTTAATTAAGTTTATTTTTCTGACCCAATTTTTCCCCATGGTTTTAAGCAAAAACTCACTATTTTTCATAAATTTTTCAGAAAACAAGACTTAATATAGTCATTTTTCTTCTCAAGTAAATGTATCTTGATTTAGGAAAGTTTAGCTTTTTGTGCTGGAAAACAAGACAAAAATAAGTGCGATAATCTTTTTTTTTTTTTTTGCATGAACGTTTTTTCATCTGCTATCTTGGAATGAGTTTCTGGCAATGCATTACAGGATTGTCCTCTCCAAGCAGGATAAATGTAATGCTATAGCCAAAAGACATTTTTGACAACGTTTGGAACAGGATCACAGCTTAAAATGCTGTCTGGGTAGACACAGCTCACTAGGTTTTGGATTGTTGTGGTCAAAGTACTGAAATGAATGCAGAAGAAATAGTAAGCCTAATGTTACATTCATCAGGAATCCAGTGAAAAACACACTTACTCTGACATTGAAACGTGTCCTGAAAATATGAACCAACCTCTGCATTAAATCTAAGCGATGAATGAAACATGCCAGTAACCCAATCACAAATGAGACACGACAGGAGACCATAAATCATCCACAGCTATCAATCAATGTTTCTGACAGGTTTAACACAACTGTAGCATATTTACAGTGAACCAAAAACATTAAAAGTGAAGGTTTTTTTTTTCTGAGGAAAGATCGTGCGTTGTTTGTTTGCCACTCGAGGGAGCTGCTGAGCCGTATTTTACTCTCCATTTCACATTGTATTACGGTATTTTATAAACTGGTGTCCACTATTTGACTTGCACTAATTTTATTTTTTTAATGTCTTGAGTTGTTTTCCACATGTCAGATTTCACCCTGCGTTTATATACCACTAGATATCTTCCTCAACTCAGCGTATCTCGTCTGGTCTGCACCTGTGTAATCCAGCCGGCCTGATAAAGCTGAGGTTAGTTACCCCGGCTCTTATCGCTGAAGTCCAGGTTCAGTCCCTCGAGTAGCGTTCTCACTGTTAGAGCATTGTGACAGAAATCCTCCAGAATGGATTGGGAATCTGTCGTGGATTTCAGCCAGAGCCAGACAAAGACAAGGACTCGCAGAATGGCAGTTTTCTCTGTGTGGTCTTGTATAGTTCAAGACAGATCCATCACAGACTCAGTTTATCTAGAAGGTTATCCTGTGACAAAACGAGAGATTGGAAGTCTTTGGACTCGCTGTATTCTTGTGCAGCAAAGTTTTCTGGGTGAAAAATGACAAAGTCTTTGATTAAAAATCTTTCAAAGACTTAATAAAGCTGTGTATAATATGCACATTTTCTGTTATACACCGTATTTGCAACGGGGAAGTTCGCTATTTCTGTGAATGTGCGAGAATTACATTTCATTAACCGCTATTGGTAAAAATAAAAAAAAATAAAAATATATATATATATATATATATATAAAACAAAATATATAGCTAATAACTGGAAGAGCATGACACCCAGGGTTGCCAGGTTTTCACAACAAAAACCCGCCCAATTGCTACTCAAATCTAGCTCAAAACAATCGCGTTCCGGGGGGTAAAATACACGATTTTTTTTTTTTTATATATAGATAGCATATGTACCTCTGCAAGATGTCTGTTAAAAATCGCTTCATCTGGAAAGCATCTGCTGTGTACAAACATCT
>NW_015656152.1:1830950-1834701 GCF_001515625.1 Sinocyclocheilus rhinocerous | reverse complement strand
AAAAAAAAAAAAAAAAAAAAATATATATATATATATATATATATAAAACAAAATATATAGCTAATAACTGGAAGAGCATGACACCCAGGGTTGCCAGGTTTTCACAACAAAAACCCGCCCAATTGCTACTCAAATCTAGCTCAAAACAATCGCGTTCCGGGGGGTAAAATACACGATTTTTTTTTTTTTATATATAGATAGCATATGTACCTCTGCAAGATGTCTGTTAAAAATCGCTTCATCTGGAAAGCATCTGCTGTGTACAAACATCTAATAGACATCTTTCAGAAGTCAGTTTTACATACATTTTAAATCATAAACATCTTAAAGACATCTTCTAAACTTATATTTGACATCTGATAGGAAATCCGTATTGCAGATGAGCAAACACTGTAAAAAAATGTCTTACAGATGTAAATGCAATCGTCAAATAGACGTCTCTGCTATCAGGGTGGTACGGTAGAGTCGGGGAAAACGCCCCCCTTAAGGACTGTGTAATTGTTTTCCGTGAAACAAAATTAAATGTGTCCAGAATAGTTATCATAGTTTTAGTGACAATGACATAAATTATAAACCACGTATATCCAGAGTTTTCATGTTATTCGATTTTTAACAAAAATGAAATTTGTAGCAAGGGCGCGTTTTGCCCCACATGTGGGGTAAAATGCCCCCAGTCTGACAAAGCAATTTGTTTTATACATTTACAGCAAAATCAGAGTACAGGCAGTTTTAGCTTAAGATTAAAAAGAATATAATCAATAATTGTTCATTACAAAATTATAGCCTATTAAGCCTATAAGGCTATTTGAAAAATATTGTTAGTTGATGCTAACTGGCTAGCTAACTAGCTACCTGATGCTATAATTGAGGTCATTTTTAAATATAAACTCCAAATATTTTGATTCAACCAAATAGTTAGAATACATTTGATGAAAAAAAGGATTTGATGTTCAGGACAGTAGCCATGCCCCCTGGGGGCGTTTTACCCCACAGACTATGTTTGAAAAAAAATTATGTCATTCTGAAAATATAATGATATTTTTCTTAAATAACACATACTCCCTATCTACAGGGCTTACTATTTTCATACAGTTTCATATTGTCTATTTTTGCAATTAGAAGCTTATGTTATGCACCGAATTTCTTGATAAATAAATTAAATTAATGGTTAAAAAATGCATTTTAGAATCGATATTTTCATGTGAGGATCGATCCTTTCGATACAACATCGGTATTGAAAGTATCGATACTTAAGGATCGATCCGCCCATCCCTAGATGTGAATTTATTTCAAATATATGCTCCTCACGAGTGGATTTCATGAATATGCAGGCTAGTGGATTTAACTTCAAGCTCGACTTACTCATCCTCTATTCAAATATCGAACAAGACAGAGAGTCCGACTGTGACGGCTTGAATCTGCAGAGAGGATCTTTGATCACATCTGCTCCTCTGAGGACACGCCATGTTCTCACGCCTAGTCACTACACAGTGTCTTTAACATCAAAGGATGAGGTGGAAAAAAAAAACAAGTTTAATCAATTTCCTCTCGCTCTCTCTCCTGTCCTATGAAAAATAAGAACTTTGGCTTTGTTAGCTACATTTGAAGTCCAGACTCAAAAGGTCTCGGGCAGTCAAGTCTTCACGTCTAACAGAGTAATTACCTCTAACGGTTCAGAAAACATACAGCAAATCGCTCGGGGAAGCTTTCAAATCATTGTTCAGCTTCACCTTCGAATCTCAGCGGTGGAAAAGAGGCCCAGCTGAATGCTCATTAACCAGCGTTTGGTAACCTGTATCGGATAGGAGACAGCAGCGGTTATTTTTGAGTAATTACTCTGGAGTTCGCCTGTTAGATTGAGCTGAATACAAAAGGATTTCGCCAGAAATAGAGACAGAAGTTTTGTTTGCAGTATGCAATCTGTAAAAAAGCTAAATCTCATAAAGAGCTGTGACATTTCATGTGGGAAGAAGCACAAAGCGTGTGGGATTTGAAGTGCCACAAAATGTAATACTCCAATTACAAAACTCAAAATAACACTGAGCACATGCTAATGTCAAATGAAAAAAAACTACTTCAAAGTCGAGTGAGCTGCATAGAAAAGCATCGCAAGGCATCATATACATGCTCTCAAGATAAAATCTGATAAGATGCCTTTTATATTACCCAATATTGGCATGTGGAATTTATTTTATGTTTATTAAAGAAATAGATCACCATAAAATGAAAATTTGGTGAAAATGTAGTTACCCTCAGGCTATCCAAGTTTGTTTCTTCATGGGAACAGATTTGGAGAAATGTAGCATCACATCACTTGCTCAGCAATGGATCCTCTGCAGTGAATGGGTGCCGTCAGAATGAGAGTCCAAACAACTGATAAAAACATCACAATAATCCACAAGTAATCCACACCACTCCAGTCCAGCAGTTAATGTCTTGAGAAGTGAAAAGCTGCGTGCTTGTAATAAACAAATCCATCAAGACGTATTTACTTCAAACTGTTGCTTCTGACTAAAACAGGGATGGCCAACGTCGGCCCTGGAGAGCCACAGTCCTGCAGAGTTTTGCTCCAACCTTGATAAAACTCACCTGCCTGTATCGCTTTCTAGTAACCCTTAGACCTTGACTAGCTTATTCAGGTGTGTTTGATTAAGGTTGGAGCTGAACTCTGCAGGACTGTGGCTCTCCATGACCAACGTTGGCCACCCCTGGACTAAAATGCGAGTCCATAATCCATAATAACGCTTTCTCCAGTGAAAAAAAATCCATCTCCTGTTGTCTCTCACATCAAAATCCACCCACATATTTGTTTAGAGCTGTTCGGGACTGTTTTTTGCTTGTAAACAGTACTTAATCTGTGCAGATTTCTCTCCTGATTCAGGCGAGATGAGTTTTTCACTAAAGAAAGCATTATTATGGAGTATGGACCCATATTTTGAACAGAAGCAACGGTTTAAATATAAAAACATCTTAATGATGGATTTGTTTCTTACAAACATGCAGCTTTTCACAAGATGCTAACTGATGGACTGGTGTGGATTACTTGTGGATTATTGTGATGTTTTTATCAGCTGTTTGGACTCTCATTCTGACGGCACCCATTCACTGCAGAGCATCCATTGCTGAACAAGTGAGGTGATGCTACATTTCTTCAAATCTGATGAAGAAACAAACTCATCTACATCTTGGATGACCTGAGGGTGAGCACATTTTCAGTAAATTTTCATTTTTGAGTGACTTTTAAGAATACTTTAAAAGTCCTTTAAGAGTATTACACTGTTAGTTAAGTGACATGTTAATGTCAAACTCTGACTGGAATCAATTGGGAATCGAGTGTCTCATTTGATTCATTTGAGATTACTATTTGTGTGGTGTTGGAGTCTGCCTAGGAAGACTGCTTCAAATTAGTCACTTTTCAGGTTTCATTTAAGTTAGTATAATGCCTTAGAAGGCAGTTGCCTATGTAGGGAGTAGACAGCAATGGAACTGACAAGGGAAATCACAGAACTCAAACCACTTAAAGTAGTACTTCAGTATCAGACAGATAGAGAGCAAACAGATGTTATATTTTGAGTGGCTGGGCTGTAAAGCCTGTTCATGATCAATACTCTCACTCTCTCTCTCTCTGTGTGTGTATGTGTGTGTTTAATCATCATATGTCTCTCTCGCTCTCTCTCTCTGTGTGTTTAATCATCTCTCTCTCTCTCTCTCTCTCTCTCTCTCTCTCTGTGTGTGTTTAATCATGTCTCTC
>NW_015656152.1:1825600-1830848 GCF_001515625.1 Sinocyclocheilus rhinocerous | reverse complement strand
ATGTCTCTCTCTCTCTTTCTCACTACAGCGGACAGGAGTTCGACAGCATCTCATCAGTAAGACTAACCACAGTCTCAACACTGTGATGGGCACCAGGATGAACTAACACTCCTCCATTCAAGGACACCAAAACATGTAGAAAATACATACATAATTGTTACGGTCTGCGACCTTTTGTGTTGTGTGTGTGTATATGTTATTTCTTTTAGTCTCTTCTCTGTTCTCACTTTCATGCTCTTAGGTACCGCCTTCCTTGGATTCTGTTGGCTGTCTGTGCTGTCATTCATCATTAGTTAATTGACAACACGTTTCCTTTGCCAATGGCGTTCTTGTCCGAGAGGTTCAAAAGGAGAACGTCAGCGGGAAGACGGGGGTGACGTTTTGTATGGTGACTGTTTTGTGCACTCGTGGAATGTGTTTGTGTTGCGCTCTTGGGTTTTAACGGCTGGCGATGCTATGCCGCTGTGTGATCGGATGTCTTTGTCAGCTCGCCGCTGGTTTGGAAGACAAGGAAGGAGTGGAAGAGTTTAGGAAGTCACGTGACCTACATACCTGCACGTAGGGATATTGGATGTATAGACACACTAGTTTATTTGTGTGCGCTTTTCTTGTATGTTTTGATTTTGTATATTCAGTGTAGTTTATGACGCTTTTGCGTTGAAGATTTTTTCTTTTCTTTTCTTTAATAGTTTAGGGGTTTTGGGACTTAGTTAGATAATGGGATTTTTATTCCATTTTATTTTATGATTTAAGCGCCACTTTAACTTCCCTTCTTTTTCCTTTGTCTTGTTTGTTTAACTTGTTGTTCCTTGGGGGCAATAAATCTTTCTTGTAGTGCAGTTTCGCGTCATGTGTTCCATTGCCACTTATTTTCCCTGTCTTAGTTCTTTAATGTCAACTTAATGTTACCTCTTCTAATCCCTAGATAAAAATTCACATCAGAGACGTAACATTAAATGGGGGCTCGTCTGGGATATATTTTATAATTTTTCTCCATGTTTAGGAAAGAAAAATGGTTAATTACGCCCTTGATATAAATTGACATGTTGAGAGAGGTTAGGGTGGTGGCAAATGGAATTGTTGATTTTTTAGTAGTTGTGAAATGAGGTAAAAGGCAGTGAGTAACGCTTTTTTTTGGAAGGTAGTCATGTTCATGGTGCACTTGAAACATGTTCAGTTTAGAAGAATTTGTTAAGAGTCCTTCGTTGGAACAGCTTAACTTGTGTCGGAAACAGGATTTGTTTGCAATAGCTGATCATTTTAGTTTGACAGTCAGTAGACAGAATCGTAAGGCTGAGATAAAGAGTAGAATAATAGATCAGTTAGTCGAGCTAAATGTTCTTCTGAAGTCGAGAGTTGTGAGGGATGAAAATGCCGATCTGTTAAGCCCTAGTGACGTGGCAGTGGCTTCTTTCAGTTTGGGAGATGCGGACGTATGCAGTGGCAGAACAAACGTTGAAGCGGAGGTGGAGGCCGAAGCGGATGCGAAAGCTGGCTTGCCACCATTTGATCCGTTATCTCCTCTTTCTTTGGGTTCCAGAGACGATGCGCGACTGAAAGTCCGCTTGGCTCGTCTCCATTATGATGCGCAGGAGCGTACTCCGACACGTCAGGCTGAAATTGATCTACGCTTGCAGATACGCAGATTTGAAATCGAGGCTGATACGCAGGTGAGGCTGCGCCAGCTCGAACTTGATGCTACGAAGGCTGCTAGAGAGCCTGTTGTACGGCCAGGTCCAGCTCCTTTATCTGTTGCTTCTCCGGTGGCTGAGTCATCCCACTACAACTTTGACGTGAGTAAGCACATTGCTCTTGTTCCTCAATTCAGAGAATCTGAAATAGATTCATATTTTAATGCTTTTGAGCGGATTGCTACGTCACTTCGTTGGCCTAGTGAAGTTTGGTCATTGTTACTTCAAAGTAAATTGGTAGGCAAGGCTTTAGAAGTTTATTCTACATTATCAGTTGAAGAGAGTCTGAAGTATGATTCTGTAAAGTCTGCAATACTTTGTGCATATGAATTAGTACCTGAAGCATATAGGCAGAAGTTTAGAGCTTATAAGAAAACTTCTAGCCAGACGTTTGTGGAATTTGCTCGAGATAAAGGTACACTCTTTGATAAGTGGTGCACCGCAAACAAAGCGACTGATTTTAATTTGTTGCGGGAGCTAGTTTTACTTGAAGAATTAAAAAATTGCTTGCCTGAGAAAGTGGTAGTTTACCTGAATGAACAAAAAGTAACTTCGATGTCATATGCCGCTGTGCTACCTGACAAATTTATTTTAACTCACAAAAATGTTTTCGTACCTACACGTTCAGAAAATTCGCAACCGATTGTTGATGTTCTCGGAGTGCAGTTTGTGCGCTCAAAAGTTAATTCACCGCGAGCTAAAGAGGATCGCGAGTGTTTTTATTGTCATAAAAGAGGACACATTGTTGTGGATTGTTCATTGTTGAAACGAAAACAACAATCACCATCGAAGTCAGTAGGCTTTGTGAAAACTCTTAAACCTACTGCTGTTGTTTACTCTGGTGACGAAGTCGAAGAGACGTATCGACCATTTCTTCTTAAAGGTCTGATTTCTTTTTCTGGAAATGCTGATGAGCAAAAGGAAATTACGATGCTTCGGGATACTGGTTCGATGCAATCTTTTGTGGTGGAGAATAAGTTGCAGTTTTCTGATGACACTTCATGTAGCTCCAGTGTAATTGTACAAGGTATTGAGATGGGATGTGTAAAAGTGCCTTTGCATAATGTGCATTTGCAAAGTGACTTGTGTACTGGGTTTGTTCGAGTTGCAGTTTGTACTTCCCTTCCTGTGAAAGGAGTAGACTTCATATTGGGAAATGACTTGGCTGGAGGGAAAGTTATGCCCTTGTTGGAGGTTTTGGACAAACCAGAAGTCTGTGTGACAAATGAGGTTGGTGAAACATACCCTCATGTCTTTCCCATGTGCGCGGTTACACGTGCGCAGTTACGAAACTTGAAAGAGGTGGAGTTGAACGATTCATTCTTTCCTGCTGTAGTTAATGGAGATAAAGAACTTGATTTTGTAGTTCCTAAACAAAAGAAAGGGGAACAATTTCAAGAAATGCTGACTGATTCAGACTCGCTGATTTTAAAAGTGTCACGAGAGAAACTCATTTCTGCACAAAAAGAGGATGAAACTCTCACCACCGCTTTTAACTCCGTTGTCTCTGCTGGTATGGCTAAGTGTAAGCAGAATGCTTATTTTATTGACAATGGCTTGTTGCTTCTAAAATGGTGCGCATCACCAAAGCAAGATTCAGATTGGGATGTTTCTTATCAGATTGTGGTTCCTGTTCTAAATCGACCACATGTGCTATGTTTAGCGCATGATCATCCACTGTCAGGACATCTTGGAGTTAGGAAAACCTATAGTCGGATCTTAAAGCATTTTTTTTGGCCAGGACTGAAAAAGGATGTAGTTTGCTATTGTCGTTCTTGTCACACATGTCAAGTTGTTGGAAAACCAAACCAGGTTATTCCACCTGTTCCATTGAAACCAATCCCTTAGTTTAGGGGTTTTGGGATTTAGTTAGATAATGGGATTTTTATTCTATTTTATTTTATGATTTAAGCGCCACTTTAACTTCCCTTCTTTTCTTTTGTCTTGTTTGTTTAACTTGCTGTTCCTTGGGGGCAATAAATCTTTCTTGTAGTGCAGTTTCGCGTCATGTGTTCCATTGCCACTTATTTTCCCTGTCTTAGTTCTTTAATGTCAACTTAATGTTACCTCTTCTAATCCCTAGATAAAAATTCACATCAGAGACGTAACAATAATATTATTATAGATACATATATATTGTGCTATTTGAAGAAGTACAAATGCTGTTTATATTGAACAAATGCAGCTCACCAAGGCTGCATTTATTTGATCATAAATACAGTTAAAAATGTAATAGGCCTATTTTGAAATATTATTAAAAATGAAAGTAACTGTTTTCTATTTGAATATATTGTAAAATGTCATTTATTCCTGTGATGTAAAGCTGAAATTTCAGCATCATTACTCCAGTCTTCAGTGTCACATGATCCTTCAGAAATCATTCTAATATGCTGATTTGCTGCTCAAGAAACATTTCTGAATATTATCAATGTTGGAAAAAGTTCTGCTGCTTCATATTTTTGTGGAAACTGTGATACATTTTCATTTTCAGAATTGTTTAATGAATAGAAAGTTCAAAAGAACAAAATTTATGTGAAATAGAAATATTTTGTAACATAACCAAAGTACAAATATACATACATTAAAGAAAAGCACTTACAATGTAAGTCTATGAAGCAAGACATTAGAGGCTTTAAAAGCAGAAATGTACAGCTAGTATTTTTGTTTTGTCAATGTTCTGTATTCATGTCATATTGCATGTATTTCTATTGTAAGTACTATACTATAATTTAAATTTTTTTTCTAAGAAAGAAAACTGAGGGACTTTAATTGCATATTGTGATGTAGTTAATAAAAACAAGATGTTTGGGCTAGACATATCGAAGGACTTTCTTTGGATTGGATAGTCAACATAATAATGACATACAGTAAGATGAAATATGATGACTTACTGTGTGATGAACATCTAGGTTTCTTTCTGCAGCAGTCGCCTCTCCCTGCTGAGAGCTGTGCTCGCGCTTCACCTGAGATCAGGCACTGCGGAGGACAGACAGAACAGTGATTAACATGAGCTTATTAAAACGGCATGTGCATGATTAATCAAAAACATGCTGTTTATTAGTATGCTGTTTTAAACAGTTGGAGTTTCCAATTACTACTACCCAGGATGGTGGACGTTGAACATAGTCACTTTATTTCTTATTTATATTTATTTTTTAACATTTCAATTTAATTAATTGAATTTTTTCATCAATTTATTAAAATGTAGAAAATGTATAGCAATTTATATAAATATTTATATCAATTTATATATAAATGTATCTTTTTATAAATATTTTTGATCATGTATTTTTTTTAGAACTGTCAGTTCAACCGTGATTCTGCAATATTCTCCCCCAAAAATGACTTTTTAAAAATGTATAACACGTATACAACTTACGTTTTTAAATGTTTATTTTTGTGTATATAAAAATATATGTATATTTACATATTTTATACATTGTAAAAATATGGTCAGTAAGTATATATATATATTTTTTTTATTTAGTCATTTATTAGACGCTTTTATCCAAAGCGACTTACAAATGAGGACAACAGAAGCAATCAATTGTAGTATT
>NW_015656152.1:1816498-1824995 GCF_001515625.1 Sinocyclocheilus rhinocerous | reverse complement strand
GAACAAAAGGTATAAGAGTATAATAATGATTCTAACATAACACTAAGCCAAACACCAAAAAAAAAAAAACTACATATGTGTATGTACAACCCTACACACATACATATATACTGTATATGTACATACCAATGTTTGCAAAGCTCTGGCTGAGAAAAAAAATCCATTCAATTAAGACTGGGAGTTCCTGGACAACACGAGGGGTGGCTGAAACGTGACCTATATTCCCGATTGTACTGGCTCTATAATTTCATATTTTGTGGAGTAAGAGCAATAAAAGCTCAGATAATATTTCGAAAACAAGGAGGGAGTTAATATGCAGAAAGGAAGTGGAATACAGCACTCAATAATCAATAAACATCAATGAAGGGAATAGTGTGTATATATATATATATATATATATATATATAACCAGCTGAAATGGAGTGTCCATAGTCTTTCTACAATGTATTTTCTGAGAACTTTGTTTAACCCCCTTATGCAGCAATTTTCTCCCTTAAAGAAAAACATTTTTACTGACTTTTTTTTTGGCATGAAGCACAGAATTCTTGACTGAATCATGAATTTTCAGTCACAAGTGGCATATTTCGTGTGAATACGATATTGAAAGTATTCTCCAAGGACAGAGCATCAAATGTCAGGCAAACGGCGGGGATGTTATAACCTCTCACTCTCCTGTGGCAGGTCAGTTTGTAGAGGATTCAGGTGTAAATCCTGAGGCTTATGCGTGACGACCCCGCTGAACCGCTGCCGTCCTTCACTTCTCACGCGTTTACTGATTTACTCCGGAGCTACAGCTCAGTCCTGCTCCTTCAAACCATGCTTCCTGGCACAACCATGCAGAAATAACAGCATCGATTTCATCTCGCCATCCGCCCACTATCGTGTTTACACCTCACCCGCGTGACCCGCGAGCCGTGCGACTGCTCGTGAAACAACAGAGCTGAAATAGCAGGTATCATGTGGAGTAAAACAATCATTAGACAGATGCATCCACCTCTTCAAGAGCCTCCATCACACCGCAGCCCTCTCTTCCTCCTGTTAATGCATCCCTGCAAAAAAACACTGGTATAAAAGAGCATAATTAATACGATTTCTGCAGTTTATTCTCTCTGTTTTCTCTAGAAGTGGTTTTCAGACAGTTTAAAATGGTCTTAAGTATTGCCGTTTTTGTTACTTCTGTCATCTAAACTACAGTATGATGTCAGTATCATCATATTTTTGCAATATCTGTTGGGTGAACACAATAAAACCTCAGCAATGTACATTCAGACAAACAGGTGTTTTTAGCACGTTAATAAATGCCAGACTGGGGTAAGAAGTCACAGTTTCATATGATGTATTTATTTAAGTTAAAATGTATTTTAAAATTAGAATTTAATTTATTAAAAATACAAAAATACATTAATTAACATACATATAAACAAGCTAAGTCTAGTGTGATGACATGCCCCAAAAGATAAATATGTTCAATGAACCATATTTTTTGATCCTGTTAAATAATTGTGAAAATATTTATCAATACAAATAATTATAAATATTTATAAACACAAATTATTATAAATAGTTATTAATATGAATATAAATCTTTATAAATATATTTATTATATTTATATATTAATTATAAATATTTATAAATATAATTTTTTTTACTTTATTTCTTATAGTCAAGACATGTATTTTGACAATAAGTCCACACAAAGTGTGACAACTTGCCCCAGCCTGACATACAATCCAAGCTTTTCTAAACAAACAAACAAACAAATAAACAAAGTATGGAGAGTATGGAGGACCAAAACAAACATATAAACAAATGCAACCACAAATATTCAAATAGTAATTTACTATTAGCTGGTAAAGCATGGTGCTTAAAGGGGTCATATGATGCGATTTCAATTTTTCCTCTTTGTTTGGCCTTCCAAAAGAGGACACGACTAGAAATCAGTGGTTAAGTTGGATTTATAACACTGTTTCAGAACACTTCAACCCAAATATTCCTACACCAAATACAC
Source organism: Sinocyclocheilus rhinocerous (assembly GCF_001515625.1). NCBI lineage: Eukaryota > Metazoa > Chordata > Actinopteri > Cypriniformes > Cyprinidae > Sinocyclocheilus > Sinocyclocheilus rhinocerous. The sequence goes on along the minus strand of NW_015656152.1, from coordinate 1,822,986 downwards.
AACATAATGTTCTTTTTAGCAACGTCATATGACCCCTTTAAAATAAAAGATCAGATTAGGATGCATTGCATTTTGGGAATTAGTGCTTCATCTAGTAGTATCTGTTTCCTGTGCTAAATTTAGTATATTATTTGGTCAAACTGTAAAAACATTAACAGCAGGTAGAAAAAATATGTCATTTAATCATCATATGTATTTAATACAAATAAATATTTTCCAGATATTTTAATAATTTATTTAGACTTTAATACAATTACAATATAGAATATATATCTCACACTGCATATATAAAATATATACAATAGGACGGAGTTCCCTCGTATCGTCGTATTTGGAGAAATAGTTGGCCCTGTTTTGTAGTGCTGAGCATCTCTGTGCTGCAGTAATGACACCAATTAAACAAATGATCCCGGCCATTATCAGCAGCCAGCCAGCCCACTCCTTCATTACTTCACTTCATTGACTTGTATTAATAGTAAGCACAGAGTACACCGAGTGCTTTGTTTTCATTTGTGCCGCAGTGACTTTCAGACAAACCCGCAGATGAGAAAGATATATTGACTTTGCTATTGACTCTTGATCTCCAACCAAAGCCATCTGTGCAGTTTTATGAACTTCTCTTCACACTTCTCACGATTATTATTCGTTGTTGGATAAAACTGCCATAATTGTTGCTATGTGTTTGATAAGATGCTCTGCTGGATTTAGCACATTGCTGCAAAAATGTTATAACCTATTTTAGCATCTGTCTGAAAAAAGTGCCAGTTTGATAGCTTAATAAAGCAGCAGTGCACACTCATACAGATAGTATTAGTAGCAGAAATAGTAGTAGTATTCTTTAACAAAGTAAAAAAAAAATGTGTTAAGAAAGTGACATGTGGCCAAGTATGGTGACCCATACTAGGAATTAGTGCTCTGCATTTATCCCATCCAAAGTGCACACACACAGCAGTGAACACACACACACCGTGAACACACACCCGGAGCAGTGGGCAGCCATTTTTTGCTGCGGCGCCCAGGGAGCAGTTGGGGGTTCGGTGCCTTGCTCAAGGGCACCTCAGCCGTGGTATTGAAGGTGGGAGAGAGCGCTGTACATTCACTCCCCTCACCTACAAACCCTGCCGGTACGAGACTCGAACCCACAACCTTTGGGTTACAAGTCCGACTCTCTAACCATTAGGCCATGACTTCCCGTGAAGATAACAAAGTTTGTTGAAAAAAAAAAAATACAAAAAAAAAAACAGTTTGTGTCTATACAGGATAGTTCTCATTACTGTATAATAATTGTATAATATAGTCATTAAATTCATGCAACAATGTAAAAAAAAACATTCAAAAATATTTTACAAATTAACTGTCATGAAATTAATGCAACAATGTAAAATGTTCAAGACATATATTTAAAAAAAAAAAAAAAATGCATATTTTACATTTATGTATTTATTTTTAAATATAATAATATTATTATTATTTATGTTTATTTATTTATTGTGTGTGAGTGTGTGTGTGTGTGTGTGTGTGTGTGTCTTATATGATTCCAGCTTGACATTTCTTTCTCTGTACTTCAGCCGAAAAATAAATGAAAAGACATTGGAGAGGATAGATGTGATATGAGATAAAAAGCATTTGAGAGTGCCCCATCATGCTTTGTTGATACACCCAGTACCGCCGCTCCCTGTACGCAGAGTACGCAGTTTGCGTAGGGCACCAACTCCCAGGGGGGCACCATCAGTTGTTAAAAAAAGAAAAAAAAAAACCTGAACATATATGTTATACATACATAATTATAAAAAATGCATTTTATGATGAACACAGTAGGCAGTATAAACACACGTGACACGCCATTCACGCATCTGCGCCCGCTCTCACCTCATGTACTGTATGCGACTGAATACAAACGATCATCATAATTAATGGACAACTAGGCTATATCAGGGAAAAGACATCAGCGCAGTCCGGCGCAGAGAAAAGAAAAAGAAAAAAGCCAGAGATGAAGCCCGTGCATCACTTTCAGTTGACTAACGTTATGTTCATAATCCTGTGAATCTTTTTTGACTGTTGACGTTAGTAACGTGTTTTAATGTCCGTAATAATTTCACCACCAACAACAACGCATCTGACTTAATATTCTTGTTTCCATAACTTAAAATGTATTATATAAAAACTATGAGGCAATATATGGTATATGGTTTAAATGGTTTCATTGAATAACACAGTTAAAATACATAATGTAATACAAAATAAACAATTTACATTATTACAAATGCCTGCAAAGATGCCTGATAATTGCTGCTGTTACACATACAGTACGATCAAATCCTTGTTTAATATTGACCAAACATTTAATTCAAACATCCACTTAATTTAAAATTTTTGGCCACCTTTTTGCGATAGAAATGCTACAGCCTCTTTAATTTCTTCAACAAAAATATGTGGACATCACAACCCTTACCAAAATTAACCATGGTTTTATTGTAGTAAAACTGCTCAATTTTATTTTGTGTGATTTCTGAATGCTTGAGACCATAAAATCAATCGGACAACTGTATTAATCAAATCATAGCCATAGGTAGGCCTAACTGTCTAGAGCTACAATTGTAATTTATAAATAATACAATTGAATTACAATTTATTTACTTTTATATTTGATTAAAGTTCTATTTTGACCCCTTATAGTAGGTGTTTTTTTGTGTGTGTTTTTTTCTTGAGGGAGGGGGCACAACCATACTATTCTGCTTAGGGCACCCATTTGGCCAGCAACACCACAACCACAACATTGAGACAAATCACTATCTAGCATCACTAATACTATAGTTTGTTTGTAAGGTTAGTGATTCAAACGAACCAGTAAATTCAGCAAGAAAACTATATTGACTATATTTATTTCTTCTGAATTCTCCTGCACTGAAAATTCATTGTACAATTTATTTTGAAAAAAAAAATCACTCAATTTTCACACAATTGATAATAAATTTCACAAAAATGTACTCAAATAATAACTCCAAAACTCCATAAAAAAATCTATGTAAAAAATGTAAATTTTGATTAACTGATTAATCTGTGTACATAATTTAAAATATTTTACATTAAATATTTAAAATATTTTGTTCATTTAATATTACAAATTAAAAAATATATACATATGAATATATATTAAATATTAAAATAAACAGTTTAATTTTTTTTTAATTTAATATTAAATATTAAATGTTATTAAATAAAAATATGTGTGTGTAATACTTCAACATTTTTCTTTTTATTTAATATTAAATATTCCAAATATAAAAAAATGCATAAATGTTATTTGTACAAATGTACAAATTATACAAATGTTATTTGTATAAATATTCAAATAAATATTATATTCATTTTATTTTTGGAATCAAATTGCAAGCTTAATAACATATTTTATAGAAATATATTAAATATTCAAATAAATATTATTTCAAATATTTTATTTCATATTAAATATTCTAAATATTCCAAATGTATAAATAAATACAATTAAAATATTATTTATTATTTTGGCCTCTGCAATCAAAATGCAAGCCTACATATTATTTTATAATGTATATAAAATATTCCAATAAATATTAATTTCATATTTTTGTCTTTGCAATCAAAATGCAAGCTTTCACCAGACTCCCCCTTCCTCTGAGATGTCATGCAACAAGGTCTGCATGGCTGATTTATTAAGCTCGTCCAGTAGTTAGTGAGCCATCAGTACGAGTCTGTACAGTCTAGGGTCACATGTACTCCAGACGCACTGCTTGCAGCTCAATCCGTTCGCTAGATTTTGAAGGTTTTGTTAACAAAGTCATGCCCCGATGTGCTGTAAAACGTGCCTGCGATTTTGGGATTGCTGGAGTTTAAATATAAAACACTGACAGAGCTTCAGCAACGCCAGAGTGTGAGATTCTGAGATTCTGAAACATCTTCTTTAACTGGAAAATTAGTGTTTACTATTGTCATTTTGCATTATTGACACACTATTTTCCTAATTAATGCTGTTCAGTTGCTTTGACACAATCTGTATTGTTAAAAGCGCTATATAAATAAAGGTGACTTGACTTGACTTGACTTCTCCCCGCCGGCCTGTTCTCTTCATCTCAACGTCAACAGCTTCGGCCCCAGACGCTCGGCTTCTCATCCACCGCAGGTTGGTGACTCTGTGAGAGTTTTACAATGACAGACTGTGATGTTTGCCTTGGTTTGAAGTATTCCCATCTTTCTGATGACTTCAGGTTAGTAAAGGAAGCCGCGTGTACGTCTCACTCCTCTCTCAGGGAATCCCACAACAGCGTCTGTTTAAAACACACCAAAAACAAGACCAGCGTCTGTGACAATGAGATCTGCAGATAAACCTCTGCAAAAAGGGAAGAGGTTCACTTTGCTTTGGCCTCATATGCTTCTTCAATATTATGACAAGCATTATTACATGAGAAATGTTACACTTTACACAAATTAATTAAACATGCCAACTTAACTACCATTCAAATGTTTGGGGTCGATGTATTTGCAAGAGGTTCTTACGCTCTCCAAGGCTGCATTTATTTGATACGAATTACAGTAAAAATTGAGAAATATTATTACAATTTAAACTAACTGTTTTCTATGTGAATATATTGTAAAATGTAATTTATTCCTGTGATCAAAGCTGAATTTTCAGCATCATTACTCCAGTCTTCAGTGTCACATGATCCTTCAGAAATAATAATAATATGCTGATTTGCTGCTCAGGAAACATTTCTGATTTTTTATCAATGTTGAAAACAGTTGTGCTGCTTCAAATTTTTAGCTCAAAAATTGCTAGTAAATTTCACAAATATTTACAAATGCAAAATTTTAAAGTAGAAAGACTGAAACAGAACTTTCCTTTATAATGTACTTCAATGACAAAATTAAAAAACTCGTACAGAAGGACGAACATCAGGTGGGTTAATGTTAATTAACTATAATTAATTAACTTATAGTTAATTGTAACACAACAGAAGAATTTATGGAAGCCCGATTCTTTTTTCTCTCAGAATTGTGAGATGTAAACTCAGAATTCAGATTTTATACATTTCAAATTAAATACATTTACTGTGTCACAATCTCCGGCTGGAGTGCCCATGAACTCCACCAGAGGGCACTCCACCCCTGACTCTTGCCACTCTACCCCGGACTACATTTCCCATAATCCTTTGCCCGGACTCAGCACTGATTGCATTCACCTGTGTCTTGTTAACTCCATCAGTCTCACCCTATTTAAAGCCTGTTTTTTTACTCATTCACTGCTCAGTATTGTTAGCCTGTAGCGTTCCCTTCCTGTGTCTTTCCATATTTTCCTAGTAGTGATGGGCAAATGAAGCCTCATGAAGCACTAAGGCTGTCCTCTGACTGTTTCGGGAAAAGATTCAAAGCTTCGCGAGTGTCAAAAATGGCGCCATCTGGTGGTCAATAAAAAATATAGCAGCCAAAAACCTGTGAAAATAGTGTGTGTGTGTGTGTGTTTGTTAAAATTCTCTCTCTGATAAAATAATTTACCCATTAAACTGTGGCATTAAATGCCAATATGAATATCAATATGATGTAATAAAAGAATAATGTACACATATAAATTGCATATGCCAAATATTTTTTTTTTTCTGAAATAGTTTTTATTCTTCATATTACTTGTATGGCTGGGTATTTAAAAATGTAATTGAATAAGTCTGAATGAAAACTTACTCGTAAAGTAAGATCTGGGGTTTCGAACATTCCGACACGCGCACGTGATTGGACAGATAGTGAGGCTTCATTTTCTGCTGATCACGTGATTCTCTGAAAACAATACGCGCTCCGGCACAGAGCTTCGTGAGGAATTGCGCTGCTTACCCAATACGCGCTTTGAAGCTTCAGTGTCATATGTAACATCAATACTACATTGACTTACCTGGATAATCACCTTGTGTATTTACTCACCTGGGGGCTGCTCTCTCCTTCTCCTTCCATCGCTGGCCATCAGCTTGGATTATTCTCTCTGCAAACCTGCAACAGATAAGAAGGAATTGTTATCGTTTGAGCCAAGAGCTGCAACCTGAACTCTGTTTGTTTTACTTGCCTAAGTTATCTCTTTTGTTTTCTGTAGTGATGGGAAATCGAGGCTTTCTGAAGCGTTTCAGGCTTTCATGAAATTGTGCCGAAAAACGGTTCAATACTCGAAGCTTTTAACACAGCGGATGCAGTGGATGGTTTGAAAAAGCATGTGACCAAACAAAGCTTCAGAAGTCTGTGACATTCAAGAGTGGAATCAATCTGGGATCAATACAATATCTAATCTGATATAATCTCATCTAAATAAATTTGTGCCAATGAGACCACAACTCGTGTCATGTATAGCTTGGTCAACGGATTCACATATCGATCAATAATATAAAATACAGAAACATGTGATCATAATTAATAATTGACGTGGGTAGCTGAAAAAAAAAAATTTGTGTGAGCTGTTATACCCTTATGTTGTG
>NW_015656152.1:1812832-1816088 GCF_001515625.1 Sinocyclocheilus rhinocerous | reverse complement strand
GAACATTCCGACATGCGCAAGTGATTGGACGGATAGTGAGGCTTCATTTTCTGCTGATCACGTGATTCTCTGAAAACAATACGCGCTCCGGCACAGAGCTTCGTGAGAAATTGCGTTGCTTACCCGATACGCGCTTTGAAGCTTCAGTGTCATATGTAACATTACTATTTCCTAGTTCCTTGTTTTCTTTCCTTGCCTTGCCTTAGTGTTTTTGACCCTAAACTGTTTCCTTGTTTCTGATTGTTTGCTGCCTGCCCTGACCCTTGTCTGTTTTTTGGATTACTCTTTTGTCTCGCCCTGGATTGTACCTGTTTGTTGGTTTTCGCCCCTGCCTGTTTTGACCACTCTTTGGAATAAAGCCTGCACTTGGATCCATTACTGCGTTGTCACGCCTCCCCAACGTTACATACTGCACCCTTGAATACTTAAGATATTATTTCATAACAAAGTAGTACGTCCCAGTTTCAGCAACCTTATTGTTTTCACCATCACCAGTAAAGTATATAGTATGTAGAAATAGTACACTACTATTCAAAAATTTGAGGTCGGTAAATTAAAAAAAAAAATAATAATATATATATATATATTATTTGATAGAAAATACAGTAAAAACAGTAATATTGTGAAATATTATTACAATTTAAAATAATAGTTTTCGATTTTAATATATTTAAAAAATGTATTTTATTCTGAATTTTGAGAATCATTACTCTAGTCTTCAGTGTCACATGATCCTTCAGGAATCATTCTAATATGCTGATTAATTTAATTTTTTCTAAAAAAAAAAAAAAAAGGTTAAAAAATAGACACACAATGACAGACACACAAACATTTACATTCAGTAATTCTGTCTGAATCCAGATCATTTAAGCAGTTTATAGCTTTACTTTTGGCCTTGTGGTCTGTTTTTTGTGTAGATTAATGACCATTTGGATATGAATGTAACCTTGGGTTAATTTCTACCTGTTCAGACATGTTCGTGTCAATATGTTGTGTTTGGTTTAACATTATTGGTTAAAAAATGACTTAATCCCACCTCATGTCAAGAATGGCAGAAAACGCTTCACTTTATTTGTGAAAAACATAGTCAGAACTGTATTGATTGAGTCTTAATCAGCATAGTATTCTGATGTGAAGTCAACGCGACACGATTCGGAAGAAATGCTAGTTTAACGCTTGATCGCCATTGCAGTGAACGAGACTACATGCATCACCGGTGAGAAACTTAAATCAAGAAAAGACCTATCTTGATATAAGGGTGTTTAACCCTTGAAGATTGTTGTTGTGGAAAGGGAAAAGACTGTATTTTTAAAGGGGTGGTTGATTGCGATTTCACTTTTTTAACGTTAGTTAGTGTGTAATGTTGCTGTTTGAGCATAAACAATATCTGCAAAGTTGCAGCGCTGAAAGTTCAATGCAAACGGAGATATCGTCTTTTAAAATTCTGCCAGTTTAATGCCTACAAAAACGGCTGGTAAGGGACTACAACGAGCTTCTTCCCAGGTCCGTTACATCACGAACCCAGATAAACCCCGCCCTCGGGAACACGCAGCAAAGGGGGCGAGGCCATGTTGTGCTGCTTTACAGAAGAGGAAGAGAAAACTAGAGGTGCACGTAAAAATCTGTTCATATATGAATCGCAATTCTGTCTTCTAAGGATTCTAATGGATTCACAAGAGTTTGTTAGAGAAGGGACAGATCGGTGTGGAATAAAGGTAAATTATGTGAAAAATAATGCGTTTTTTAAAAAACCCAGTCAACCACCCCTTTAAGACATAAGTTGAGTGAACAGATTTTGGTTAATCTTTGTCAATTCCTTCTGTTTATTTTCTTTTAAAAAAATTTATCGTATATTTCAGTTATATAGTGTGCTCACTTAAATAGAACTGGTAGCTGGGATTGGTGGGAAGTGTTTTCAGAGGTCAAAGTTGCACTTTGTCAGAAGTAGTATAAAAATCAAGGGTCACAGACTGATTGTAAGTAAAACGCCGAGAGACACAATTAAACAAATCCGGGTTCTAGCGTCGATAGTTCCAAAGGGTAGATACATCTAGGACTGAAGAGGGCGCTAAATAATGTGATCATGCTTTTTCTAAATTAGATTTTACAACAATAAAGTTTATTCCCAATGGCTTTCTCCTGATAACCAACTAATAATTTATGGCTGTTATTAAAGGAAACAGACAATACAGTAACTCAGAAACCACTTTATATTGTGTGTAGAGAAACACTAAAAGCACAATCTGAATCTCAGGATGTGAAACGTGCCTTACGTTATTCTTTGTCTGAGAGTCTCTACATGCACACTAATATGTTTCCTGATGTATTGCTGCAATCCCAATCAATTTCCTCTCTTACACAAACAGAATAAATCGAGCTTTACTAATAAAGCAGCAAATGGTGGCTTTATCATAGTTCATTACTGGAGCGGGTGACAGCGGGCCAGTAACAGGATGAGGGTCAGAGCTGCTGTGTTTGACAGGCTTTTGTTTGTCACAGTAGATGGACGCGGCTCAGATTGACTCCTGCTGTCTGACATTAATGTCATACATCAGTCAGAACAGCCTGCTTGATTAAAACAAAATGTTAAATCATGTTTCTACCCAAGTAAATAGATTTATGTATTTAAATTGTGTATACAATTTCCAACCATTTGGATTACACTGTTTTAAAGGGGTCATATGATGCGATTTCAAGTTTTCCTTTCTCTTTGGAGTGTTACAAGCTGATTGTGCATAGATAAGATCCCTGAAGTTGCAAAGACTAAAGTCTCAAAACCAAAGAGATATTCTTTATCAAAGTTAAGACTCTGCCACGCCCCCCTAAAACGGCTCATTCTAACACGCCCCCACATATCTACATCACCATGTGGAAATATTTGCATAATGCGCCCAAATGATCACGCAAAGAAAGAAGGCGTGGTTTCAGGAACAGCAGTAGTGTTGATGCAGCATGTCAGGGAGACGCTGTGTGTTTCAGTGCGAAAGCAAAAGCACTTTATTTGGATCACTTACAACAGAACAGCAATGCATTTTATGGACGACCGTTTCGTGAACCTAGGAGAAGAGGTAATTCTGAATTTGCTATGACAATCTGGCGCTTCTCAATCAGCTACTGTTTTGTTATAAGTATTTGCTATTGACTGTTCAAAAGCGGAGTTTTGCGCATCGTGTGTGTGCGTGTGAGAGAGAGAGAGAGAGAGCGAGAGAGAGAGAGCGAGAGAGAGAGAGCGAGAGAGAGAGAGAGAGAGAGAGAG
>NW_015656152.1:1797129-1812818 GCF_001515625.1 Sinocyclocheilus rhinocerous | reverse complement strand
TTACTTACACCAAATACACAAAATAATGATCTTTAAAAAAGCATCATATGACCCCTTTAAGACAAATATATAAATATTTGTCAGTGATACAGAAATGAGGTAAGAATTACCTGTGAGAAACAGGTCATATATATGTGTGTGTGTGTGTGTGTGTGTGTATTTCTTTCTTTATTTTATTTTATTTGACTAAAAACTAGCTTTTTTATTCATTTTGTTTGATATTTTATTTGTTTTTTGTTTTTATTTGAATCTATTAATCTCTGATTTTAATGTTAATATCTTACATTAAGTTTTATCAATTAAAAGTTAAATTAAATTGCGTCTTTGAATTAAATTGCGAATTACCTTGGCAAATATATATATTTTTTAATTTACCAAATATTACTTATTATCAAAATAAATGAAAATGAACTTGAAAATGTTCATTCTGAAATAAATGAAATGATCATACTTTTAACTGAATACATTTAATTGTTTTCCCAATGAAAGGATTTATTCTAATTCTAAGCAATTTGAATAAAAACATTTTGAAAATATGATATTTAAATATTAAGCTATTATACTATACTATAAAAAAATTAATGAAAATAGTTAATAATAAACTTTAAGTTTATTAGTTTGATAATATAAAAAAATACATAAATATTTTAGACTATAACTATTACGTATATATTCAAATACATAAATCTAAGACTTAGGCTTACTTTTTTGAGTAAATAAACTAATCAGAGATAGAGTCAAAGATTATTATTAATCAAAACAAACTGACGAGATGTAAATTAATTTCATGGTCAGACACAGCAGTCAATACATTTAATCTGCTTTCATGGAAGAGAAAAATTTGTCATAAAAAACTTAATTATTTGACATTTTATCTAAAAGATAACACACAGATAAAACTTCAGTTCTGACTTCATGGGGCTTTTTTTAAAGAAAGAACACAGTAGTGAAGTAAAGTGGAGTAATAGCTCTCAAAGGACCCAGCACTCTTCAGCAGGAACAGAACTGACCCCGAGAATTCAAAAGTGAAAGTGGCTCAGAACGGCAGGTGGAGATCGATGGATCTCACGGTGTGTGAACCTGTAAGGCAGAACGGCACAAAACCATGCTGCTCGATACTAGACCTTACAGTCCCCCTGAAGTCAAGCAATGCATCCCTTAAAACTCTTCTTTGATCATCCAAATTTTCCCTGTGAAAATTATTTCTTCATGTCTTAAAATGGCTTGAATATAACTTTACACCCTTACCTCGTTTAGTATACATGGATTCATGAATATGCAAATTAACCCCGCCTCCACTCAATCACAGCAGCTCACACTACCTGCTCCACTTTCATTCAGTTAAATGAATTATTACGGGATCAATTTTCTGCCAAAAATTTTTTTTTTTTTTTTTTTTCTTGACCACAGGGGGTCTTTAAAACAATAGACCATAGAAGAAAACACACATGCTAGTCAACATGAAACACATTCACCACCTGTTTTACTTCATAATGTGACAGTCTTCTAAGTCTGGGTTTCCCAAATCAGTGCTGATTCTCACCAACTCCATCTCTGCATGTGCTAGAGTTTTACATGCATTTGGGAACGCAGTATGCGCTAGGATCCCTTTATTTTCATTTGCATCATTTTTGTTGACAGAAGCATTTCACTATTTTTCTGCCAAAATAAAAGCTTGAGGATTTGCAATGTTATGAGCTCGAGGGTTTGAACACTTGAGAGTGAAGAATTGACACATAATGAATGAATGAATGAATGAATGATGCATTTATATAGCGCATAAATGTTAACACATTAACACATAAACATTATTGTAAACTGAAGTGTAAATACAATTATTGTTATAATTATTATGAAAATTATTTTTTTTACATTTTTTACATTTTTGCAGTACAACAGTAATTTATTTCTTATACATAGTCAAAACTAATAATGATAATAATAATTTTATTGAAATATTGTAAAAATAAAACGCTTAAAAAAATGTAAATATTTGTAAATATTTTTTTATATCAGTACAAAGGTTTGAACTTTTAAAAGTGAATAATTTAAGACATAAACATTAGTATTGTAAATTGGAGTATGAATAAAATTATTGTTAGAATTATTATGAAATATTAATTTACAACAGTAATATATATATATATGTATTTGAGTCCAAATAAATAATAATAAAAATAATAATAATTTCATTTAAATATTTTTTTTTTATAAAAACAAAAACCAAAATATTTTATGTGTACTTGCATGTCATTTAAGCACTGACTGTCATTATAGAACTGTCAATATGCAAATATGTTGCTAAATTATTAAGAAAAGGTTTTATGTCTTCACACACACACAAAATAAATAAATAAATAAAATAGGTTCTTCAGCAGTTCTTTGGTTGAGGTGCTTTATAGCACCATACAAAAGAACCCGTTAAGCCCCTGTATAGTTCTTTAAAGGTTCTCTAACGCTCTCTTAGTCTCTAGTTTAGTTGGGGAAAGGATTAAAAACGACATTAAAATACAGTGTATTTCCTGAAGATAACATGGTTCTCAACCTTTTTGCCCCCAAGGCCCTCGATCTATAGGGAAATATTCCAGGGAATCCACACAAGACTTTTTGACCTCAGAAAAGCATAAAAGTGATTCAAAACATTGTAGTAAATTCCCATTCATAGCAAGCATATGAGAGTGGAGTAACATCTAAAATCTATGGAGGTGAATGGGGTTCCTCTTATGGATCTACATAGCACCATTTGACAAAGCCGCTGTATAGCACCTTTAAAAATAAGTGCTGTATAGCACTTCAAGTGATTACCCTATGATTACGAGCCAATGAACCACTTTTAGTGCTATTTAGCACCTTTTTTTTTTTTAGAGTATAAGAGGTTCAGCTGACAAAAAAGTTTGGGTCAGATTTTTGATTAATCATTCACAATAAGACAACAGAGTGGATCTGAACCTCAAGTTTCACACTAGTCTGAGACTCAGAGACGGAGTCTGATGACATTTGGTGGTGTTTTAGCAGCGATACGGTCAGGATAGATTTGGGACGTGTGGAAACAGGACAAGAGCAGCATTACTGAAGGGCTGACGGTGGATGTTCTGAGGATGAAGTCTCTGCAGGATTACTCAAGATGCTGAGCTCAACAGAGCCGAGAGAAAGCCTCTTCCTGATGGATACCCACTACTCACTTCACAATCTTTCAAAGAAAAATTAAAGATTACATTTGCTTTAATAACGACATTAAGAACAGATCATCATTCATTCCATTTGTTTTTTGTGTTGCATAAGAAAATAGCATAGGGACATTAATAGAGTTCTCCATTTCATTTTTAAATAAGCAACTAAGCATTGTGAATTACTAGAATCTACATGCACATAAAAAAAATTATAGTTAACTTCACATATTAAGTGTCCTATAAAAATATTGAAAATAATATTTATTATTTAAATATTTTATCATATTTATTATTAGATATTAATGTCATATGATTATCAAATTTGGTCTTTGCAATCAAAATGCAAGCTTTTACATACATATACATATATATATATATATACATATACATATATGAAGGTGCACAGAGTCATCCATGCAAACACAAAACACCAGCATGGTAACACACATGATACTTAAATAATGCATTAAACTTTCATTAAACAACAGAAGATGTAACATAAAGCCCAAATATACATAACTAATAACAAAAACTATTTAAAAAACATGATTATTTAAATAAAATACTTTCAAATGTGGAGTGTCATGCAGGGAATTCTGGGAATATCAGTTCACAATTTTTGACTGTAAATTATACATTGATTTGTTATTTTTACTTCTAAAAACTGTAAAATTAACAGCATTTTACTGTAAAATTACATGAAATGTCTGGTTAGATATTTTACAGTTTTTCCCTGTATATAGTACGGGAACTTACTGTTAACCTATTAACAGTTTTTTTCCGTAGCGTTTTTACAAAATTTTACAGTTAAAATTACACTTATTTTTTACAGTGTGGATTGCTGCACAAATTAAATGTGTCGTTTGTGGCCATGTGTTACTTTGGGCATGATATATGATTAATGGACACTTGTCAGCTCTACGCACTTTTGCATTTGATTTATGAGTCTTTCAATTCAAAACATGTACTAAGGGACTCCATGTCTAGTAGTAATGATAAACAACATGATCTTAATTACTATTTGAAGAGGGACCCATATTATAGAGGTATTATACACAATTATTGAGAAAACCTAATGTGAGAGCTTTATTATATATTAAATGATGCACTTTACCTTCAAAACATTTAAAAGTGAATTACAGTTTTTTTTTTTTTTTTGTTGAAATTCTTATAACTTTTTTATTATTTTCATGATTATTATCCTAGATGTTTAATGTAGCCTCAGACAATTGTTCCCCGCTATAAATTAAATTAAATGATTGAACATTAAATAAAATATAAATTGTATTTTAAAATAATTAATAAATGTATTTAAGTAAGGTAATAAAATAAATATATATTTTAAAACTAAATAAATAAAAATAAATGAAATTAAATGATTGAACTTTATTTATAAATTATATTTACATAAAACAATTATTCAAAATTATATAAATTATTCAAAACGTAATAAAATAATTGAACATTTATTTATGTAAAATTAAGTTCAATTATTGAAAATTAAACAAAAATTATATTTAACTAAGATTATTCAAAATAATATGAATAATAATTTAAAATTAAATATAAATTAACAAAATAATGATTCATAATTATAAAATAAAATAATTTATTTTTTAAATTAATTATTAAATTATACAAATGATTCAAAATAAAACTACATAAAATTATATATAATAAAATGATGCAAGCCAAACAGTTTACTTTGCGGACATTAAACACAATTGGTGACATCATTTTCCTATTACAGTAAAATGCACTTCTCATTCCACCTCTTGTGCTGTAAAAGGTATTCCTTTTTTATTCGAAATATTCCCAATTTTGTTAACTATATCATGAAATATCTCGATTCTCTAATATGTGCAAGTAAATGCATTTTCATCTTTATAGATCATGTTAGTTGATCTATAACGGGCGATAGGCAAAGTAGCCGAATGTTAGTGTAATCTATTAATTACGCATAAACCCCGTCTTTATACTTAAGTACCAGATAAGGGTGTCATGCCATAAAATATTTTTAACACGACTGACTTTGTCTTTAACGTGAATTTAATAAAAGCATTACAAGTTACTAATTATAACACTTTCGTTGCACAGAAAGAGAGCAAAGAACATTTACATTAGGCTATCAAAGAACATTACCATTGACTTAAGAGTTCAAACACACTCAAAAACTCCCGTTATAATCACTGAAGCTGTTTACACTGTGAAACGAATATCTTACTTACATCATATGCACATCTGCACTTTGTTGTTTATGGTGAGAGAATTCACGAGAGAACATAATTCAGTCAGCGAGCGTGCGCACTGAACAAACAGCAGTGTTTCAGCGAGGACTCATCTGAACACTTCTGATTGGTCATTGCGTTCATAAGCTCATCAGAATCGTGTGTGATTGGTTATAATGCGCAGCGCTGTAAAACACGTCTGTCTCTGGCTCAGCAAACGCAGATTTGAATTTAGCAGCTGCTGATGTGCCGATTATTCGGCTATTTGTTGACTTTTGAAAGCTGTATTCAAAATCCACTTGGCTCAAAAATCTGAGGGGGCACATGTTAAATTCTATGCCCTTGAAAATCATAACAAATGATGTCCGACTTTGGAAACTATCTCCTTAAATATGAAGAGGTCAAACAACAGATCAATGAGTTACTCCAAATTTCACAAAACGCTTATGGAGGTAATTATAATATAAGTCAGTCACTGAAGTGAGTTGCTGTTTTTTTCACTCTTCTGAGGAAGAAGTCATTCACTTTTTTGGCAATGCACCCACACAGACATTTTGATCAGATTTTTTTAATGTTCATCCAATCTCATTTTGTAAGTGAATTTTCTTTCTGTTTTAAAGATGTTTTCTTGGGATTGATTGACTACTTGAAAGATAATATGAAAATATAACTTAACTAATTTGTGTTTCCTGCTAGCTACATTTCACATAAACAAAAATCTGTCTTTTCTTTATTCAGAGTTGATCTAGACAAGTATATGGAAACTATCCAAAGTTCTGTTCATCCTGAAGCAGTCAAAACTGTATCTCTACATTCATCCTATATGTGTCCTCTTAAGGTGTAAATTTATTACTTCTTTTCAGGGCCGGACTGGGACACAATTTCAGGCCGGGAAATCTCACACTCATCCAGGCCACACAGAAAAAAAGGGGCCAAAATTTTACCTTTTGGGGTACAACAGCTTGTCACTGGAGCAGTACTCTTAAAAGGACATTTTTTTTTTTTTTTTACCCCTAATAGGTACATATTAGTACCTTGGTGTAGTAATTCGTACCCTTAAGGTACTAAGATGTAGGCCTACCTATTAGGGGTAAAAAAGGAACAAAGATGTCCTTTTAAGGGTACTGTTCCAATGACAAGCTGTTGTACCCCAAAAGGTGCGATTTTGGGCACTTTTTTTTGTATATAGCCTATACATTCACAACAATTTCTGAAACCACAGACAACCCTATTATTTGTATGACCATCACATAAAAAGGTCTAAATCTTTAGTCTGGGCCCGTGGAAAATAATTAAAGGTTCTCTCTTGAACTGCACCAATTTACTTCCCTTTCCCTTTTCTTCATTTTCCCCAATATCTCTGTCTCCCCCTTCTTTTTCTTCTCGTATGTTTTAAACACATCAGCTCCCTTATATATTCTTACTCCGCTCATGTATTATGTACGCCCTTGAAAGCGCATAGTTTTCAAGCATATTTACTTTATCTTCTCAGGTAATATCAATGGTATGACCTCTTTCAGATGCGGCCGAAATTACAACATCAATCATCATATATATACTATACAAATATATTTACTTGTTTGATCAAAATTATTGCTAGGGACAATTTAGTAGTCGCTGGATATTGGTAGGGACATGTCCCGAGCATCCCTACTAAATTCTACACCCTTCACACACACACAAAATTGTGAATAAAAGTGTGGAACTAAAGGAGGAAAACTTAATGATTAACAGATGTCAATAGTACTAATGGTGATACTCAAGCTAACATACCTCGGTAAAGGACAAAATTAATTGTAATTGCTAATAGCATCATTTGTTTGCATGCACCATCTGAAAATCAGGTAATTTTACAAACACAACACAATTAGTGCAGACTGTGATAAAGTTAAATGCACCAGGCAAATGACTTCAGTGAATAAGTTGCATGCTATAATGAGCCTCATTTGCAAAGAAAGGAGACGTGTTTGCACTCAAAACAATCCGTTTAAATGCTCACAATGCAGTTCTAATGCATTTAGCAACTTGCACCAAATTGCAAGTGGTTTGTGAACCATGTGTCACAATGGGTTTCGACCTCTGTGCGTCTGAACTCTGATTAAACTAGTGTGTGTTGAAGGTCACTGGCACGTCTACAGATCCGCTCTGACAGCTCTAGACGTCCTGCAGTGATGAACGCCTGCCGAACGCAAGGCCGGACACAGTTAATGTCACCGGGATTATCGCTCCCGTCCCGCCGGACGAGACTCGCACTTGCTGTTAAGCTCCTGTCGCAATGTCCATTTCCATTAGTCGTATTTCATCACTCACTTTTACGGTGAGAACTTTCACTTTTTTTTATACTCGTGCTGCAGTTGTAAATCTAGAGAAAGGAAAGAAGAGAGAGACTGGCTAATTGGC
The DNA here is from genome assembly GCF_001515625.1 of Sinocyclocheilus rhinocerous. NCBI lineage: Eukaryota > Metazoa > Chordata > Actinopteri > Cypriniformes > Cyprinidae > Sinocyclocheilus > Sinocyclocheilus rhinocerous. The sequence continues at coordinate 1,805,020 of NW_015656152.1, read as the reverse complement.
TCTCTAATGGTCCGTTATCATAGCTGTGTAATGTCTTTGTACTTCTAATGTGACCTGTAATTACTTGGTGAGATAACATGATCTGGATGTGCAGTGAAAATTACAGCTTTATGTTTCACTAGAGTTACGTTCCTTTCTTGTTGTATTTTTATGTGAACTGCTTTGGTCAATGGGAAGTTTGCACCAAGGGTGAAGGTTGATATTAACGTTGGTCAGGACAATTTAAAACCAAATGTTTTCAACACAGAAAATGTTATCAATATTTCAGTTTATTTATTTATTTGAATGTTATGTGCTATTCAGGACCTAAAACTAAGGTTTATAAAATACTTTTTGCATATTCATCCCTCTGATGTTTCCACGCCAAAAAGCGACATATCCGGGAAGCCCTTTTTAGTGCATGATATCTTGAGAATTGTGATTGCTGGACTCATAAAAATTGGTGGATACATAGACAAACACGTTCACTTCAAACCCAAATGGTTCAGATTCAACTCAGGGCAAAAATATTTTCAGAACTGGCCTCTAAAGTTGGAAAAAAGTGAAACATTTCTAGAGGTGGGTCATATTGAGAACTTACTCACAACCATAAAAATACTGAGGATACTAATATATATACTTTGTTTTTAAGCTTAAATTGGCTTTATCAGTCTGTCAGTTTTCTGTCATGATCAGAATATGAGACATTAACATATTAGTCAGATACGATACAATATTTTGCCCATTTTGAGGCACTCTTTTGACAATGTTGACTATTAGGAGACTCTCGTCAATATTTCAGTTTATTTTGTTTGTTATGTGCTATTCAGGACCTAAAATTAAGGTTTGAAAGATGTATTTATTTATTTTTTTGCATTTTCAGCCCTCTGATGTTTCCAGGTCAAAAAACGTCTTATGTTTGCCATTAAAAGCCATTCTTGGAGCTTGATATCTTGAGAATTGTGATTGCTGGACTCAAAACAACTGGTAGTAACATAGACACACATGTTCACTTGAAGTCCAAATGTTTCAGGTTTAACTCAGGGTACAAAGATTCTCAGAACTGGCCTCTAAAGTTGGAAAAAAGTGAAGTTTTCTAGCGCCATATTGGTCATATTGGGACCTTAATCACACCCATAAAAAGACTAATTATACTAATATATGTTTTGTTTTTAAACCATATACTTAAATTGATCTTGTCAGTCTTCCTTTTTTTGTCATGATCAGAATATGAGATATTAACATATTAGTCAGATACACCACAATATTTTACACATTTTGAGGCACTCATTTGACATATAAAGTAGGTTTATATGTGCATAATGAAATGTTGGTAGCTATGATAACGTATCTCACACACTTTTGGGACTGAGTTTTATTGATAAACATGACAAACATGATCTGAAAGTGAAAGTTTATGCAAGCAAAATGAACTTACTTTGTTTGAAAACTGTTGCACGACTATAAAAAAGTGAAAGTTTCAACATTCACCCTCAAAACGCAATTGGGTCCGTTTTGACCCAGAAGAGATGCATACAAATATAGTTATGTTATAACAGTTTTTAGTAAGGGAAAATGTTTTTGCAAGTGTTTTATGACCGTCAAAATAAACATCATTTATTATTTTTATTTTTTTTCAGATTTTTTATAATTATTTTTTGTTACACTTTTTTCATGTTTAGGTCATTTTAGACTCGGTAATGTATGGCGTATCATTAGGTGTCAAAAATATTTTGTTACATTATCTATTAAGCTAAATTAATGGCAAAAACTTTTGTAAATATATTTAGCCTTTTCTCCATATTTCACACACTTTTGGGACTGAATTTTGTTGATAAACATGAATATGTATATTGACAAACCGCTGCAGAATGAACAATTGATCTGAAAGTGAAAGTTTAGCAAGTAAAATTAATTTATTTAGTTTTTGATGTGATGTTGTTTTGTTAGAAATAAATATAGGTTTTAAAAATCTGGACTGTTTTTGAGCAATCGCGATTTATAAATTCAAAGGAATTTAATTTAAGTCCATTCATTCCAATGGGGTTTACACTGGTAATCCTCAGATTATATGTTCTTATAAATTTCATGATATATTCAAATAAAATTTCTCATCGATATTGAAAAAATATATATATCGTTTTTTTTTTTTCTGTGTGTGTGTGTGTGGTTCATGTGTCATTTCAAATTTCCATGTAAACATAATCCCGATGACATTACCTGTGTCCAGCCAGGCTTTCATCACTGCAGGATGTTTAGAAAAACTGCTGGTTTAGCAGCAAAAGTTGTAGCATGTAAACCTCGTAAAGCACAATCACAGAAAGGACATTAGATGGAAGTCTCAGCAGACACTGACATTATGCAGCTCAATTCTTATTCACAGTTAACTTATGATAAGTTGCTGCTGCTCAGTGGAAAGAGGACACAGCTGTAGCCCACCCGCTGATCCTTTCTGAGCACTTTTGTTTTATAGACCTGTTTCCTCTCCGCACCACAGGACGCATTAATGCACCTGTTAAAAATGCTCTTCTCACCCCCTGATGAGATACTGTCACTCAACACGGAGACTGACAGCTAGGGAGCATTATTACTCAGTGCGTGCTGGGAAATGTCCCCCTGCTGCTGTCCTGACCGTGGACCTCTGGGACTCCAGCACTTTAAATTGTACCCTGATACGAGGAGGAAATCAGCCAGATATGGAAACAGCATCGTGTTTCAGCTAAACCCACCAGCTCTCCAAAGGCCTGTCATCTAAAGTTTGCAGAAAGCAAAGGTTTGGGATATAAGAATGAAATATTGCTGGCTTGGATTTTTTCTTGCACTTGCATTTTTTTTTTTTACTGCTTTTTTTCTACTCAAAACAAAAAGTACAATCTTTTCCTTATTTACTCATGAAGTTCATTGAGGACAGCACACAGACATTTCTCTCTTGCTGTTTGTTCCTTTAGAAGAAAAGCAGAGACAATGTCCTGAGAGAAACTTTCAAAGTGTTCCACTGAAACGAGCTGGCAGAAAAATAATCAAATTAAATGACTTAAAATGTAAATAAATGATTTTACATTAAAGAAAATTTAAATGATAATAAATTATATTTAAAATGATTAAAAGGTTCATTTAAAGAATCAAATCAAACAATTGTTAAAATATAAATTATTTAACATGAAATAAAAAGTATTAAAATTAAAAAAAAATTTAATGATTTGATTTAACATTTATTTAAATAATTAAATTAACTATTAAAAATAATATTCATTATGAAATAAAAATCATTTTAAATAAAAAAATGAAATTAAAACGAATGATTGAACATTAAATATAAATCAAATATTAAATCAAATAATTTAAAATAATATAAAATTATTTAGAATTAAATAAAAATGATTACATTATTAAAATAAATTTAATTATTTACATTAAATTAAATATAAATTATATTTAAAATAATAGGTTTATTGAAATGAATTGAACATCAAATAGAAATAAAATATAAATACATTTATTTAAATAACTGAATCAAATAATTATTCAAAATAATATAAATTATTCATCATGAAATAAAACTTATTTAAAAGTAAAATAAATGAAATTAAATGACTGAACATTAAATTAAATATAAATTTAATAATTATTTAAAATAACAAATGATTCAAAGTGAAATAAAAATGATCATAAAATCAATTAAATGATTGAAAATATAAATTCTATTTAAATAAAATAAATGCACTTCAATAACTGTTTAAATAAAATAATGATTTAAAATACTATAAAATATTAAAAAAAATAAATAAAATGCACACAACCTTCTGTAATCCACACAACAATCACTCTCGCTTTAGTAATATCAGAAACCCAAGCCGTTTGAAAACAGTCATTATTTTTCTATTCTGTTTGCTGACACTATAGTGGCACAAAAATGACACACTTCACCCTCAATAATACTCTTATTTCTCAGCAGATCTGTGGGATCGTGTGGACAGCAGAATCTCTAACAGCAACCATAAGAGAACAGAAGTGCTCAGAATGATCTAACGTGGCTTTCAGAGGTGATACAGAAGAGGAACACAGCAGATCGGAGACTTTAACAGCTCTATTCTTAATTCTCTCAAATGGAGGCAGTGTTTATCACAGCACTGCTCCACCTGAATCATCTCAGACTGACCGTGTGAATGTGTTTGTTCCCTGAGGTGGCGATCAGCAGCATCACTGCGAGCCAATCTATCAACGAGTCACCGAGACCATTTCAGCCGCTCCTATCCTCCGCATAAATCACTTCAGCCTCTGTGTTTGTGTGTACGGATCAATCGCACATCCAGCTCACATTTCACCTCAACATCAACTGAAAACTAATACAAATACAGCATAGTTCGCATGAAGAAAATACAGGCTATTTTAATCGCATCAAGAGTTTTTTTTTTTTACACTGTAACATTATTTTCCACATCAACAAGGCACATTTCCTACTAAATTCTCATTACTGTAATGAAAAAAGTCTCATTCTCATTACCAGAGCCTTGTCCACGAATAGGGTACAAAACTGATTCTGAAACGGCATTAAATAAAGCATTTCTTTATTTTTTTAAACAAATGGCCAGTGAAAGATGCTAAATATTCAGAACATTTTCAGAAAGTTATTCATTCAAATTAAATACATTTGGGGATTCAAATTAGATAATTACAAATAGTTTTGACTATAATGAAATCATAGCATAAATATATTTATTTTTATATATAATTATAATTTATATAGTATAATTATATTGAATTTTTTATTATTGTTTTAATGTTTTAATCATTGTTTTTCACATTACAGTACTATAATGACCAAAATCTAATTTTCATTAATGACAAGTGGGAAAAGAGAGGAAGATGTATTTGATGTCTTTTAAAAAATGGTCCTGAAAATAGGCTCTGTTTTTTTTGCAGGTGAAATATGACCTGCACATGTTCCTGACAGGTTTGATAAGATTCACGGTGATCTATGACTGATTATCAGTAAGAGATCTTCACTCAAACACTGCTCATCTGATGCTGGTGTGTGTCATACGTGTCAGGACTCGTCCCGCGGGAGAATGACGTGTTTCCTCTCATATGACAAGTGCCTCTGTTTTCTCATTTTATCCTTCTGTCACCTATCTAGCTCCTCTGCAACTCGGAAAATGGCAAATCTGCCATCTAGAGAACGAGAGAGAGAGAGAGAATCGTGGCGTTATTGAGGACACTTGAACGAAGCCTCACCCTGATTTTCCCAGCAGCCCCTCTGATGAGATCAATAAGTGTTTGTGTGTTCATCTGTCTCTCAAACACACATACTGAAACACGCATTAAAGGATGGTTCATCCAAAAATTGGACTTCTGTCGTCGCTTACTAACCCCTCGTGTCGCTCTAAACCAGATTTCCAGAGCAACAGATTATTTTCACAGCGCAAAGGAGTCTTTTATCTCAGAAGATCAATGAAAGCTTGATTTATGTGACCCTTTCTAAGAGTTCAACAAAGCCACATGAATATTTTGAATGAGTGTGCATCAGTGATTCATGATGCACTGCAAAAAAATGAGTATTTTTGTCTTGTTTTCAAGTACGAATATCTAAATGTTCTTAAGTCAAGACACATTTTTTTGAAATGCAAAATGACTTAGGATATCAAGTCAATTCTGGAGAAAATGATCAATATTTAGTGAGTTTATGCTTAAAACAAGAAAAAATATCTGCCAACTGGGTCAGAATAAAGATGATTTTTCCTACTGCCAGATATTTTTTTTCTGTTTCAAGCAAAAACTCACTTAATATTGGTACATTTTTCAGAAAATAGGTTAAGTTATTCTGCTTTTCAAGTCTTGTTGACTAAAAAAAGGATTAAAAATTAAGTGAGATTTTGCTTAAAACAAGGAAAAAACATGTCAATCAGGGATCAGAAAAATATGGAGGCTTGTTTCAACCATGAAAAAAAAGGTAATTGCAACTTTTTACCTTACAATTCTGACTTTCTTTCTCATAATTGCAAGTTTACATGAAACAATTCAGACTTTTCTTCTCAGAATTGCCAGTTTATATCTCGCAACTGCAAGATAACATCTAGCAATTCAGTTTTTTTTTTATCCCGTCGCAGAAATGGGCTTCCAGAGAAAAATAATCTTGTTTTCCCTTTGAGTGAAGTTTATTTTTCTAAATCAATTGGCGGATATTTTTAGTTGTTTTAAACATAAACTCACTTATTTTCTGAAAAATTTCATCAAAATTAAGGCTTAATATCTGAAGTCATTTTACTTCTCAAAATTGTTTTCTGAAAAACATATAAAAATGAAGTGAGTTTTTGCTTAAAATGAGAAAAAATATCTGCCAAAGGGGTCAGAAAAAATTATCTTTTTTTTTTTCCTTTTTGAATTCAGTTATATTTATTTTGAATTCCGAGATATTTGTTCTTGAGCTTTTTTCTTGTTTTAAGCTCACTTAATTTTGATCCGTTTTTCAGAAAGCAAAGCTTAATATCTCATGTCATTTTGCTACTCGTATCTTGATTTATGAATGTTTTTAAATATTTGTACTGGAAAACAAGATAAAATCAGCACAATAATAGTGTGCTGCTGTAGTGTGCCTGATAAAGAGAAAATGCCTGATAAAGAGAAAAAAAAGAATGAATAAATGATTCCCTGGCTTCCACTTCAGCTTTCAAAGGCTGTAATTTCAATTTAATCCCTCTGTATGCAAATACAAAATAAAAAAGCAAAAATATAAGTTTGAAGGAAATCATCATAAATAATAGAGAATGAAAGAATAATGTTGTTTCAATGCATTGATTAGTTTCACAAACATCAGCTAAATGAATGTTTTTGTGAACTCACATACTGTATATCTTGAGCAATATATACAAGCCTTGTAGAACAAGATATTCTCCAGAAATACATCTGCTGTATTGCACAGAAGACAGAAAGTCATACAGGTTTAATGCGTAAATAATGAGTGTACAGGAACAATGACAATTATGGCTTGAGCCCACAGTCCTTTGCTCAACGAGCTGGTGTTTTATCCATTAGGTCACTGGAAGATATTGACAATATCTGAACCTGGAGATTATTAAAAAAGAAAACTGCATCATGGAAATCATGGAAAAATTTATTTAGGGGTAGGGTTGGTGTAGGGCAATAGCACATACAGTTTGTACAGTATAAAAACCATTACGCCTATGGAATGTCCCCATAAAACATGAAAACACAACGTGTGTATGTGTGTGTGTGTGTGTGTGCGCGTGCGTGCGTGCGTGTGTGTGTGTGTGTGTGTGTTGAGATGAGTTTTGGACATATTTGGGTAAATCTGTCTGCTTCTGTCCTGAAATTACATACTGAATCACTGAAAGAGGAAACTATCTCCTGACAGAGCATGAAATAAGCAGCACTGTTGTTGTTTTCTGCTTTCTGAATATGAAGAAATCAGCTGACCGACTGCTTCAGTCAACATCAGTGCCTCTTCTCCTCTAGTATTGGTAGTTTGTTTGAGTTTGCTTTGATTCATGTAGGTGAACAGACGGGTGCAGCTGTCCGTCCATCATTCATAACTGATGAGATAGAGATGAACGCGGATAGATCTGCTTTCTGCTTCAGTCTACAGAATAAATGATGCATTAAACCTACATCTGATAGCAAACTCAACACATATAATACTACAGCATTACCACATCACAACATTTCTGTATTTCCATAACATTGTACGTTGTGTAATAGTTTCAGGATTTTCTTATGACAGCTAATACAAATTAAGAAATTCATATACATTATATGTAAATATAATATATGTAAAAAAAATAATAATTACATTTATGCATTTGGCAGGTGCTTTTATCCAAAGCAACATACATACGACATACAAGGCTAAATAAATAAATGCATAATTCATATTTATTATATTATATAAAACATA
>NW_015656152.1:1796328-1796522 GCF_001515625.1 Sinocyclocheilus rhinocerous | reverse complement strand
TCACTCGCTCACACACACACACACACACACACTCACACTCACACTCACACAGGTGTCTAAATGACACTGACAGCTCAATTCCTCTGGTTCCTATATTTTTCTATCCCTCTATTTCTGCCCGTCTCAATGACCATCAATCTGACAGACCCTCGACTGCAAAAACAAGTCGCAATGCCACTGACACACACAAACAC
>NW_015656152.1:1794728-1796259 GCF_001515625.1 Sinocyclocheilus rhinocerous | reverse complement strand
ACACACACACACACACACACACACACACACACACACACACATACACATACAGATAGATAGATCGATCGAAAGATAGATAGATAGATAAAAAATTACTTAAACTAAAATGAAAATGAAAACTGAAAATATAAAAACAAAAGCTAATTCAGAATATTGTTATGCACTATAAAACATAATTAACAATTATTGTTATATAATATAAAATATAAATAGTTTATTGATATAATAATATAAAAAAGTATTTCTATAATATATAAAAAAAACTATAACATATACAAATAAATAAATATAAAAAATTATAGTATATAAATATTACTAAAAAACACTGATATTACAATTCCAATCAACCAATATTAATTTTAATGTTATGGCCCATAACTAATGAAAGGCAATGCAAAACCTAACTACTGTTTTGTCTAAATAAATGAAAATATACCAAATAGTAATATTTAAAAAGAAGTCAAAGGCATTACAAAGTTACTCAAAAAAAAAAAAAGAAACCCTGAATTTTTCCTTAAGTAAAATTGTAAACTTTGGAGGAAAAAAGGGGAAGAACACTTAATTTCCCAGAATGCATTAGCTGTGTTGATATTCTTTGAGTTGTAATTCATTAAATTCAACTTCTTGTCATAATATCATTTCAATTCAAATTGCAATTCAACTTCTACAACTTGGCAAACTACAGTATTTTCAGCACCAAAGCATATATATGTGTGTGTGTGTGTGTGTGTGTGTGTGTGTGTGTGTGTGTTACAACAGCTTATAAACAAAAGATGAGTTCAGTTAGACAAAACTATCAAAAATGTCACAAATAGAATTCACAGCAATCGATTCATGATTTGTAAGTAAAATTATTTTATTTCATACAGAAAAAAAAGTGTATTTACACATGGCCAAACCAAGATTAAACTAAAATAAACATGTTTGTTTGAAATAAAATAAATGTTAAGTGAAATGAAGTAAAACATAAAAATGCAAATTTATTTTATTTCAGCTGCCAATGAAGGCAACATCTCTCATTTTCATTTAGTTGAACTTCATGTACTAAAATAAATAAAAATAAAACATGGATAAAATAAAAATGAAAATGAAATAAAAAAATATAATGATATACTGTATATATGGATATATTAAAAACCAGTAACTAATAAAAATAACAAAAACACAACAAAAGTACTAAAACTTTAACTACAATTAAAGTGAAAACAGAAAATGTAAAAATAAAATCTAATTCAAAATATGACAGTATCTCAATAAGACTGATCTAAACACAAGCGAGATGTCGGTCAGTTCCAGACGTGCCCTCAGTAGAGCTCTTCTTTTGACGCTCACTGCTGAGTCTCTCGGAGCGTGTCGCTGACTAAAGCCCTTGACCTGCTGTTTGCAGCCATCGGCTCTTTCATTTGTGAGCACTTAAGCCCAGTTTGTTCTAATTATCTGCTCTCTGATGAGATTTCAGAGGGGAGAGCCATATGTCAACACCTAATTGTCTATTGACATCACCCATCCATCTGTAAATCTAGTTCACTGC
>NW_015656152.1:1773885-1785845 GCF_001515625.1 Sinocyclocheilus rhinocerous | reverse complement strand
TATAAATATTACTAAAAAACACTGATATTACAATTCCAATCAACCAATATTAATTTTAATGTTATGGCCCATAACTAATGAAAGGCAATGCAAAACCTAACTACTGTTTTGTCTAAATAAATGAAAATATACCAAATAGTAATATTTAAAAAGAAGTCAAAGGCATTACAAAGTTACTCAAAAAAAAAAAAAGAAACCCTGAATTTTTCCTTAAGTAAAATTGTAAACTTTGGAGGAAAAAAGGGGAAGAACACTTAATTTCCCAGAATGCATTAGCTGTGTTGATATTCTTTGAGTTGTAATTCATTAAATTCAACTTCTTGTCATAATATCATTTCAATTCAAATTGCAATTCAACTTCTACAACTTGGCAAACTACAGTATTTTCAGCACCAAAGCATATATATGTGTGTGTGTGTGTGTGTGTGTGTGTGTGTGTGTGTGTGTTACAACAGCTTATAAACAAAAGATGAGTTCAGTTAGACAAAACTATCAAAAATGTCACAAATAGAATTCACAGCAATCGATTCATGATTTGTAAGTAAAATTATTTTATTTCATACAGAAAAAAAAGTGTATTTACACATGGCCAAACCAAGATTAAACTAAAATAAACATGTTTGTTTGAAATAAAATAAATGTTAAGTGAAATGAAGTAAAACATAAAAATGCAAATTTATTTTATTTCAGCTGCCAATGAAGGCAACATCTCTCATTTTCATTTAGTTGAACTTCATGTACTAAAATAAATAAAAATAAAACATGGATAAAATAAAAATGAAAATGAAATAAAAAAATATAATGATATACTGTATATATGGATATATTAAAAACCAGTAACTAATAAAAATAACAAAAACACAACAAAAGTACTAAAACTTTAACTACAATTAAAGTGAAAACAGAAAATGTAAAAATAAAATCTAATTCAAAATATGACAGTATCTCAATAAGACTGATCTAAACACAAGCGAGATGTCGGTCAGTTCCAGACGTGCCCTCAGTAGAGCTCTTCTTTTGACGCTCACTGCTGAGTCTCTCGGAGCGTGTCGCTGACTAAAGCCCTTGACCTGCTGTTTGCAGCCATCGGCTCTTTCATTTGTGAGCACTTAAGCCCAGTTTGTTCTAATTATCTGCTCTCTGATGAGATTTCAGAGGGGAGAGCCATATGTCAACACCTAATTGTCTATTGACATCACCCATCCATCTGTAAATCTAGTTCACTGCACACGTCGCCTGCACTATTTCATTTGGGCTCAGGAAGACTTTTTTCAAATGTTTTTGAAAGAAGTCGCTTCTGCTCACCAAAGCTGCATTTATTAGATCAAAAATACAGTAAAAACAGGAATATTGTGAAACATCAGTACAATTTAAAATAACTGTTTTCTATTTAAATATATAGTAAAATGTAATTTATTCCTGTGATGCAGGGCTGAATTTTCAGCGAATAATTACGATTTTTTTGTGATGTTTTTTATTTCTAAAGATCATGTGACACTGAAGACTTGGCTGCTGAAAATTCAACTTTGCCATCACAGGAATATATATACTGTGTATATATATATATATATATATATTCAAATAGAAAACAGTTATTTTAAATTTTAATAATATTTCACAATTTTTACTGTATCTGTGATCAAATAAATGCAGCCTTAGTGAACGTCTTGCAAAAACATTCAAAATCTTAATTATTCCAAACTTTACCTGCCAATGCATAGGAAAAAAAACTTTTTGTTAGCCATTTTTTTCCTATCTAAGGCACATAACATACTCCTCACAACATGCAACGCAACCAATGCAATGCAAACGTGCTTTTTCATGCACCACTGAGTTCCCAAAATGAGTCAGAAATTATATGTTGCTTCAAGTACATACTGCAATTTACATCAAAATCCGAACCAGGAGACACACTTATGGTTGCACTTCACATAAGATGCTCCAGAAACACAATGTGATCATTGATCATTTTTGAAAACAAAAAAGTTTGTGTTTTTATAGACGAACGAGTGCAAAGGAAAGATGACGGTTCTGATTCCTGTAACTGGATATAGAGGCGTAGGAGGAGACACGGCACACGATGATTTATTTATCCCGCCGCTCCTGATTCAATTGCGTGTGAACCTGAAGAGCTCCTGCGACTGATTCAGCCCTGCTCGTCTCCTGTGGGGTTTTGGCATTAACTTTACCACAGTCAATTGTTTGATCATCTAGACTTTGTGTTGTGGGATCTTTTCATTTTAATGCATAAGTTTAATGAAGCTTTACACAAACTCATTCTCTTTGCAGACTGTTTTTAACTTGCATTCTCTGATAAGAATATACTGGTACACTTTATAATAGGGTTTCATTTGTAAACATTACATTACCCTACAATACTTCTACAGCATTTATTAATCTTAATGTTAATCTCTACATTTACTAATATATTTTTAAGATTAAAAGTTGTATCTGTTAACAAAGTTAATTCACTGTGAACTAACATGAATATTTTTATTATCCAACACTAACAAAGGTTAATACACTTTGCAAAAAATATATTGCTCACTATTAGTTTGTTAGTTAATGCATTAAAGGAATAGTTCACCCAAAAATGATAATTTGTTTAATTTACTGGCCCTCAAGCCATCCAAGATGTAGATGAGTTTGTTTCTTTATCAGATTTGGAGAAATGTAGCATTGCTTCACTTGCTCAGCAATGGATGCTCTGCAGTGAATGGGTGCCGTCAGAATGAGAGTCCAAACAGCTGATTAAAACATCACAATAATCCACAAGTAATCCACACCACTCCAGTCCAGCAGTGAACATCTTGTGAAGACAAAAGCTGCGTGTTTGTAAGAAACAAATCCATCATTACAGTGTTTTAACTTCAAACCATTGCTTCCGGCTAAAATACGAGTCCATAATCCATAACAACACTTCATTCAGTGAAAAAGTCATCTGGTCTGAATCAGGAGAGAAATCTGCACAGATCAAGCACCGTTTACAAGCCCAAACAGCTCTAAACAAATATGCGGGTGGATTTTGATGTGAGAGACAACAGGAGATTGTTTTTTACTGGAGGAAGCGTTATTATGGATTATGGACTATGGATTATATTTTGTCTAGAGGCAAAGGTTTGAAGTTAAAAACATCTTAATGATGGATTTGTTTCTTATAAACATGCAGCTTTTCGCTTCATAAGATGTTAACTGATGGACTGGAGTGGTGTGGATTACTTGTGGATTATTGTGATGTTTTTATCAGCTGTTTGGACTCTCATTCTGACGGCACCCATTCACTGCAGAGCATCTATTGCTGAGACAGTGATGTAATGCTACATTTCTCCAAAATTTTTGGGTGAGCCATTCTTTTAACTAATGTAATGCATTAACTAACATTAGCAAATGAGACCTTATTGTTACCAAATGATACCAAATTATCTGACATTTATGGTATGAAGTATGAAGTAATTAATCATAGCCTGACACTAACTGATGTTTGTGATGTGTTGACCTTTAGCGAGGTGTGAAAATTTGCCAGATTTCAACATGTTCCCCCAAAATATGGTCAGTTTGTAAACCTGTGCTAATTAATTAAGAGCTGTTCAACCGAACGCACACAGAAACACAGCAGCTACAATCGTTGGCAGCTACCCGTCGACCCCTGTTACTATGGCAACAGCCGTTCATTTGTTTTCTGTCGTGCTTCTGTGTGTCTGTCGGCATGCGGCGTGAGGGCCAGTTTTTCTGCAGTAATAATGCTTACAACAATTTGAATTAGTAACTACGGCTTTAGTTGCTACAGATATTGTTACTACTGTAAAAACATAATAAATGTGTGGTGACTCAAGCCACACAGACTCTCATGCTCCTTCTTTCAGTGTGCGTCTGTGGGATTGTTTCACTTGTTTTAATGGTGCAGCAGGTGAAAATGGTGTTTGATTATTTAGTCAAGTAAGCGATCCAAGCATTTGCAAACTAATAAACTTAATGTGATGCATATATGTTAGTCCTTTATGTGATATTTTGAATCAGTTTTTATTTTTTATATTTTTCTACATTTTCATTTTCATTCTTTAATTTTATTTAATGTTTTTGTAATTTTATTGTTTTTCAAATTTTTATTAGTTTTTGTTTTTATATATGTCTATATAGGGTTTTTTATTATTAATTTTTATTTCAGTTTTAGTTGTTTTAGTACATCAAGTTAAATTAAAATGAGAACGTTTTTACACTTTATTTTATTTCAAGCAACTAAAGTGTTTTTTTTATTATTTTAATTTTAGTTTCAGTTTTAGTTAACTATAATAACCCTGTATTCAATATTCATATTTAATATATGAGAAAGAAATTTGATTTATTGATGCTAAATATACAAACCTGATTATTGTGTATTTAAAACAGTTACAGAAATCGTACCTGTTTCATTTATGAATGACTGAGAAATATGCATCGCATTAAGTTTTTAGTTTATGTTAAATCTGTGTAATCCTAATGGATATAAACTGTACTGTGGTAGTTTGGCTGAAACTATGGTTGCCGTGCTACTTTTCTCGACAGCATATATCCTGATAAGTTACGCTCATTATGAATATGTCCAAATTAAACTCATTAGTGTCACAAGAGAAGACTGATTGGAGTCAAAGCAGCGTCATCTGTAGATCATTCATCAGACAGACGTCAGACACCGCAGGGCAAACACCACAACTCTGAATCACACAGACATCTGAACTTCTGCTTCATTCAGACATATTACAGAGGAAACATCAAAAACAATGACCCTATTTACTCCATTCATGTTTCTGGTCCTATTGTGCATGTTATTCTGAGGACAAAAAGGGTTTTAATAACTTACTCTGGTCGATGTTATTTCAGTGTCATTGGTATACAATTGCAGTTTTCCTTAATATTTTTAATTAGTTTCTAATTTTTTTGTGTGTGTTTTTTTTACTAGTTTTTTTAATATGTCTATATGGGTTTTAATAAATTTTTTTATTTCAGTTTTAGTTATTTTAGTATTTCAAAAAAAAAAAAAAAAATTAAATTGCTTTAGTTTTTGTTAATGAAAATAACGCTGACACTGCCTCTGAAACAACTTATTTTTCAAATTGTGAGAGCTATTGAGGCCAGAAAGTTTTTTTAATGTTTTTGAAAGAAGTCTCTTACACTCATAAAGCTGAATTTATTTGATAAAAAAAATACAGTAAAAAATACAGTAATTTTAAATATCTGTTTTCTATGTTAATATATTTTAAAATGTATTTTTGTGATATAATGCTTCATTTTCAGCAGCCATTACTCCAGTCTTCAGTGTCACATGATCCTTCAGAAATCATTATGAAAGTCATATATGAAAATCATTATGGAAATCAGAAATCATTAACAATATGCTGATTTCAAGATTCATATCATAGCATATAACAGTTAAACGGTTATTAATAGTTTTGTGGAAACCGTGATAAATTTTTTTTTTTGTGTCAGGATTCTCTGATGAATAGAAAGTTTAAAAAGTACAGAATTGATTTGAAATAGAAATAGTTTGTAACGTCTTTACTGTCACTTTTAATCAAATTAATGCATCCTTGCTGAATAAAAGTATTAATTTCTTTCAAATAAATAAATAAACACATCTTATTGACCCCAAACTTTTGAACAATAGTGTACAATTCAGTCATTATTTCCAGCTACTATTGCAGCCTAAACAGTGTGTGTTGTTGGTATAAGAGTCAAACGCACTTGTTTTGTTCCTGGACTGGCAACAAGAGAGGATATTTTATTTTTGGCATATACTCACAAAACGTCTGTGTTGAGATGACACAGTTGTATTTTGGCATCTTCCTCATGCTGAGACTCTCGCTTTACTGTCAGACAGACCAGAAGATCTCCTACGTGCTTCAGTTCAGAAAACAAACCTGCAGACTAAACCAGGGCGACTCCAACAAGATACACAAATAAAAGAAACTCATCTGCATTCATCTTCTTATAATATAAGTCAAAGTTTCTTATACCAATTTAGTTTTTATGACCAATTTTCCACTCTCTGGTTTTTCAAGAACACTAGACTGGATGTAAATGATCACTGTTATGATTCTAATCAGACCTGTTATGTGAATGGGATGTATTAAATGATCTCTTTTCAGTAATATGTGGTTCCTCTGGACTCTCTGTATATAGCACCTGTCCTCACACTCGTCCAGACCAGTACATTTCAATAATTCACCTCCGCACGTCCTGGATGTGGCATCTGTTGCTCTGTTCCCAAACATAGCTGCCTCACTGTCTACATAGTACAGAGCCCCAAAGGGGACGTGATGAGGAAAAATGATATTTTTCAATGCTTTTGTGATCTGCCACCAAAGTATTGTGTTCTCCCAAGAAACTTTGCATTCACGCACAAAACATTTGTTTCTCCGTGAAACTTAGAATTCTCTCGCAAGACTATTGCGGTCACCTGTAAAACTTCGCCTTCGCTCATAAAACTATTGCATTCCTCCAAGAAAATTAGCGTTCCCCATTGCATTCACTTTAGAAACATTGCATTCGCTCGCAAAAAATACTGTTTTCTCTCAAGAAACTTTTTGTTCGCTCATAAAACTATTGCATTCCCCCGAGAAATGTTTTGGTCTCTCGCAAATCTATTGAGTTCCCTCTACAAAATTTGCATTCTAATGTGTTCACTTGATAAACCTTGCGTTCCTATGTGAAACTTCACATTCGCTCGCAAAAGTTCTGCTTTTTTTCGTGTAGATGCAAAACTAATGTGTTCCCCCCAAGAAAATTTGTGTTCTTTTGCAAAACTATTACATTCCCCTGAGAAACTTTGCATTCACTTGCAAAAACACTGCTTTCTCTCAAGAAACGTTTTGTTTGCTCATAAAACTACTGCATTTCCCTGAGAAACGTTTCAGTCTCTCACAAATCTTTTGAGTTCCCCCTAAAACTTTGCATTCTTTTGCAAAACTATTGCGTTCACTTGAAACTTCACATTCGCTCGCAAAAATACTGCTTTCTGCCAAGAAACTTTTCTCTCGCAAAAGTATTGTGTTTCCCTGTAAACTTACTCCCTCTTCTGCTTTTTCCCAAGAAAATTTTCGTTCTGTTGCGAAACTGTTGTGTTCCCTGAGAAAATGTGTTATCTAGTAAAACTATTGCATTTCTCTGAGAAACTTTGCGTTTGCATGTAAAAAATACTGCTTTCTCCCAAGACACTTGTAAAACTATTGCATTCCTCAAAGAAAATTTGTTATCTTGCAAAACTATTGCATTCCTCATGAAACTTTGCAGTTGCTCGAAAAAGTATTGCTTTCTCCAAATAAACATGCGTTCTCTCACAAAACTATTGTGTTCACCTGTGAAACTTTGTGTTTGTTCTCAAAAGCACTGAAATATTGATTTTCCTCTAACCTCATATTATTTCCAAATTTGAATCAGATTTTTGGTCATCAATAGGGAGTCTACGGTTTGCGTCATTACTGAGTGCATTCTGGTTGAAGTGCACTTTATAACTTTTTAATGTTGCTTTATTCCTTTTGAAACTTTTAGCATTGGTATTGGGAGACTCTGATGTTGTCTAGATAGGCAGCTCACTACTGGAACATAGTAGCAGATGTAATGGATGAGTCACACATTTGAAGGTCTGAACGGATGAATACACTCTTTGTGTCACAGCACAAACACACACACTTGCTCTCTCTTTCTGACTCACTCAAACCTCCAGACTATAGTTAATTCTCTGAGTCATTTAGCTCATTTTACTCTGCTGCTGAATATTAATAAAGATGAGCTCTAACGGCATCCTTAAAACACAATCTCTCCACTGCACATTATAGCCAGATATTATTTCTTGACAACCTCTATCAGAGTTTGATATACAGTAAAGATGTCTTTACACAGAAAAGTTAAGGCTGCTCTGTTCAACCTGCTCAAAATTCAGTGTAAAGTGAGTGAATGAGTGTGAGTGAGTGAGTTAGTGAAGTGATGTGTGGCCAAGTATGGTGACCCATACTCGGAATTTGTGCTCTGCATTTAACCCACACAGTGGTGAACACACACACCATGAACACACACCCGGAGCAGTGGGCAGCCATATTGTTGCAGCACCCGGAGAGCAGTTGGGGGTTCGGTGTCTTGCTCAAGCGTCTCTCCTCAGTCGTGGTATTGAGGATGGAAGAGAGAGCTGTGCATTCACTCCCCCACCTACAATTCCTGCCGGACCTCAGACTCGAACCCGCAACCAAGTTACAAGTCTGACTCTCTAACCATTAGGCCACGACTGCCCCAAAATTTTTGGGATGGGCCGTTCGGCAGCAGTAAGACACTAGGTCTCACCGTCGGGGGAGATAAAGACATAACGCTGCATAAAAGCCAGACTAAATTATGCCTGCTCTGACCCACCTCAGCCCCTTTATCAACATATATATAGTCTCACCAGGAATTCATGTTTTTTTGTGATTTTAAATTTTTTTTATTAAAATAACTGCTTTTGTGGCAATAATATCCAGAATTTTGCAGATTTAAAAAAATTATTTATTTATTTATATATTTATTATTAGGATACCACATTATGCATGATACTAGATGTATAATAGTCATACATAACAGAAAGAAAAAAATGCAAAATTCTTGTTTATTTTTTGTGTTACTGACACAAATACAAATACTGGCACACAACTTTTAATTACTACTTTTTAATTGTTATTATTATTTATTTACTTATTTATTTATCAAGTTACCAACAAAAGGACAAAGATACAAATGAAATAAAGGCTGCTTTTAGTTTTCAGGTGCAAAATGCTACAGAAATTGAATGACCAAAATACAAGAGCAGTGTCCTCACTGTATAATTTATATATACTGATCCTTATTAAAGGGTCATGAAACACCAAATTACTTTTTTCTGAGATTTTAGCAGAGGTGTTTGTGTTGCACATCATAGAAGACGATGTTAGCATCCGTTCATTTTAATTGTTGGAGAAAACTGGCTCATTTTGAGCTTATTTGCGCTATTTTCGTCTTCCGGGTCACAGTTTGTGACGTGGCAATCACTATAGTACTTCGATGACGCGTCGGTGTCTCATAATTATTCATGAGACTGTGTGTTCTTATCCTATGAGAAGACGCTTCGCTTAATTATTCTCAACAGCATATGTGACAGACGCTTCAGACTGTGAGCTTGCGTACATTAACTGAGAGAAACGTTCATGGATTGAAAGTGAGCGTTTGTTTTTGCTTTGTAAGAGTTCAGCACAAGCGCAATTCATCCATTTAGTGAGTGTAATCGGTTTTTACAGCTCTTTGACTCAACCAATCAAAAGGCTTATATAAACGGTGTAAAATAAGCCTTAAAAGTTATTAGAGGTGCAACAGCGCGTTCATATATGTTTTCGATGCAGAGTGCAAATGCAAATGGCTGTGCATTTATTCGGGTTTTCACTCAATGGGGGCGAAATGAAACTGTCTGAAACAAACCGAAGCTTTGTGTTGCCCTTCTCCCCTCTTCCCCCTCCACTCTGCAGCGCCCCACGCCCACATTTGTAGCATTTTTCAAAATTGTGGTGAGAACTGACCGGTGCTGAAACAGGGGGTTTCATGACCCTTTAAAGCCACTGAAGTTATTCAGTCAACAGGAGCGAGTGATTTTCTCTTTTTCTTTTGTTGTTTGATTAAAATGATCAACAGACAGCAGCAGGTATATTAGGCTGCTGTCACTTTAAGACCTGCCATGCGCTGCAACGGTCAAACACGTCCGTCAAGCATGTGTTTACATAGAAAACAATATAGTGCAGTGGAATGGAAAAACTCTTCTGTGTGAATGGCCCCTTAAACAGTCTGTGTAAAGACAATTACAGTAAATGTCCTTAGGGGCTGTTCACTCAGAACGCATCTTTGCGTCTAAAAATGCAAGGCGCAGCGCTCAGGAATGGTTTTTTAAAAAAGTGCAGCGCAGAAGGTCTTCTCCTTCACGTGTTTACATATAAAAACAACGGAAAAGTAGCTCATTGGAATGGAAAAACGTGTTCTGTGTGAACGGCCCCTTACTGTGTAAATTTGGCATAATATGACAGATTACAATGTCAATGGCAATAACATGTTATATCCAATATTAGGGATAAACTATAGAAATAGCCATACTAATTCATTTTGTAGTATAAATAAACAGCATATCCTTTCCACCAAGTACCACAGCAAAAAAAGTGTGTCCATTTTAATATTATCATCTCCTGTGCATCTGACTGATACTGACATATTCCTCATTCCTCCTGATTTATATTTTAATAGAGCAGATCTCAGAATGACACAGAGAAGCCTAGTGTGAATCTCATTCATACATACATGAGCAAAAGGATACAAGATCAAAAGTACATCAGGATTAGAGCCATACAATAATACGAAAATGATTTGGACAGTTGCTGGTAGCTATTGACTTCCATAGTATGGAAAAAAATACTATAAATGTCAGTAACTACCAGCAACTGTTTGGTTACCAGTGCTCTTCAAAATATCTTCTTTTGTGTTCAACAGAAGAAAGAAACTCATACATGTTTGGAACAACACAAGGGTGAATAGATGATGACAAAATTTTCATTTTTGGGTGAACTATCCCTTTAAACGTGATTCATTAAATCAAAGAGGGGGGGTACAATGCTGTTTCATGCATTCAGAGTTGTTTACACTGTTAAAGAGTTGGATTCTCATGCTAAGCATGGACAAAGTTTCAAAAAACAATTTGGACGTATGACGGAGTATTTCTGTGCCAAAAATCTTACTTCCGGGTTCGTACAAGTTTCGGGGAGTTTTTTTTCGATTGTGGCTCTTCATGATGTAGACGAGGGTGGAACTCCTTATAGACCAATTTGGAGTAGACGTCACAGTTACGTCACTTGCAGCTGCGCGCGCATAGTGGTGGCAGAAAAACACTGGGAACAAGTGGAGGGAAACGGGTAAAATCCATGGAATAAGATAACAAATTTATTGTTGTGCATTTGGATGTCAGAATAGGAAAGCAAATAATTTTTATATAACACTGTAGTCAAAGACGACATTTGAAGCTAAACGCTGTGGCGAGTATCCCGAGTCCAGAGGAGAGGGATCTGCACCACGGCACTTCACCCCACGAGCACCACGCTGAGACGGGCACCGAGCACCATTCATCAGAGCACGTGTGATCAGTGTGTGGGCAATAAATCACCCTCCGGGGCTCTTTCGATCAGTACCGAGTCTGTGTTCTCATTCACCCCGCGACAACGCGGACATTTAAACGACAGACTATGGATGAAACCTGCTATGATTACCCTACTTTTAAAGCATAAATTTGATTTAAACAATAGGTCTATATAATATTCATATAGGGGACATATTGTATTAGCCCTACAGTTGAAATACATGACAATGTATTACAATGAAATACTATTTAAACCTATAACATTTTACATAACATTTACCTATTTTATCTCACAATTCGGACTTTGTTTCTTGCTAAGGCAAGTTTATATCTCCTAGTTCGGACTTTATAACTTTATTCAAGTCAACAATTGCGAGTTTGTCAATTCTGAGGAAAAAAAGCCAGAAGTGTGGGATTATAAACTAAAAAGAAAGAATGACAAGTTTTTTTTTTTTCCAATATGTTTATTGTCCTTTTTCTTATTTTATAAACACATATCAGCTATACATATAGTAACAAAATAGCCTATGTAACACCAGAACAAGTACACAAGCATACACCCCTTCACTTACACGTTCAATTAACACTTTTTTTTTCTTTAAATAAATGCATAAATAATAATAAAATAAAATAAATTAATAAGTAATATTATTTTATTTTATTTTATTATTATTGCGGCAGCGCTGCATGGGACTCGCTCGGGAAGAATGTCTCCAAAGAAGTGTGTTTTTGGTTGTAAGGGAAAGATAACTTTGTTTAGCTTCCTAAAGAACCCAACGTTATGTAAACAGTGGATACAGTTTGTTTTTCCGGAGCA
>NW_015656152.1:1768569-1773869 GCF_001515625.1 Sinocyclocheilus rhinocerous | reverse complement strand
GCAGCAACGGAGTTTCACAAGTGTGTTTGTTGACGAACGTTTTATAAACAAGGCCCAGTTCGACGCTGGATTTGCACATCGTTTGATACTGAAAGATGGAGCGGTCCCAGCTATAAAAGATCCCGGTCATGATTCAGAACTGCAGACGGTAAGTGAAACAGCATCAAATTTGTGTTTTGTTGGCGATCAGCACAAGTGGTCGTCACTCTTTAGCTCCGCCCACGGCGCACCTCCAGGAGCTCGGCTTTTTCCGGAGAGAATCGTAAAGCTGTATCTTTCTTTTATAAATATGATCAAACTAAAGACTTTTTGGAGATATGAAGGATGCAGTACGACTCTATAGGTACTCAAGATTAACATGAGATTGGGTGAAACTGTGTGTGTTATGCCCCTTTTAAATCAAGTGTCTGCACATCTGAAATGCTGCAGGATCTTTTCTCTCTTTTCTCCAACATCACTTTCTTAATCATTTCATCAAGTCGTAATGTTCTGCTGCCTGCTTTATTTGCAAGCTGATTTAGCATTTCAAGTGGAATAATTGTGAGTTACTTTGCTTGAAATATAAGCTTGTGGCTTAGTTTGATTGTTTGTTTTCTAATGCATTGACTTTCAGACATTCATAAGTCTGACAAGTGTCCAAATATGCATCATACAACTTTCATTTTAAGCTAACCGTGATCATAACCAAAAACATAACATCTTATAACAGCATCAAAACAAATACTAATCTGTCTGGAAACATTAACTAGCTCTTTTGCTTCTTACTGGCTACGGTCAGCAGTGAAAAATGAATGGAAGACTGAGATAAAGCTCAGACTGACAGTAATACTCAACAAATATCAACAAGGTGATGTTAATTGTATAAATGCTGGCGCTTGTGGGAAAGAGAACAAATGTTGTTTACAAGCCTGCCGGCCAAAACCACAAACTGCACAAACATCACAAACACGGCGTTTACTACAAACACACCCATATGCCATCGTGGTTCACACCACTTTAATATCACATGCTGCTGAGAGTCACAAATACGAAGCGTCTCACGTCTGACCGTGGCGGGAGCAAACCTGATTGACTAACAGACGTCTGAGGTTTGATATCCAGCATGCATTTTAACAAGGTGTTGCAAGCGTCTATTTGATCATAAACCTCAAACACATCAATGACCAGACAGACAGACATCAATATGAGTCAAGCCAAGTCGCTTTATACAATACAGATTGTGTCAAAGCAGCTTTACTGTGTTAAACAGGAAAATAGTTTGTCGATAATGTAGGAGGACAGTTCATCATTGATTCAGTGATGTCATCATTCAGCTCAGTTCAGTTCTCTTCAAATAGTGTCTGTGCAATCAAATCGACAATATTGCCAGAAATTAAGCATCCCCAACTAAGCAAGCCAAAGGTGACAGTGGCAAGGAACCAAAACTCAGAAATGGAGAACAAAAAAAAGAAATACTAATATGAAAAACTATAGCCATATTAAATATTAAAAAGCTTTAAAATGAGAAGAAAATGATTATTTATAAAAAAAAAAATTAGGTGCTTGCTTGCTCATTAAGGCAAGGCTAATTAAATATGCATTAATTTGCATACATTTCCAGAACATAAATCTGGACTTTGGAAAAAAGCTGATTCAAAATTCTAATTTCATTTTGTTGACATATTAGAGTTCAAGCTTTTTATGTTTTTCTCTTTTTATCACTCCATAATTCAAATACTGTCAACAGCCAGAAAAATAAATCACGACGTTTTAGGAATAAAATGTTAACTATGTATCAGGTGATTGATATAAACAAACCCCTCTGTAAAAACAAAAACACTATTATTATATTCATACGTGCAATAACACTATTATTACTATTATTAATTATTTTAGTTTTTTTATACTTATATTTAATGGGTCACTCTATGTTCAGTGTGAGCACCAAACCAAATCTCCAGGTGCTCTCATGAGAAGCAGACTGAAAAACTTATGTGCATCCCTGTATATATAGACACAAATAGGTAAAGTATAATAAAATAATAATTTAAATATGTATTCTGGATGCTTTCTTTCCACTAGTATGAAAGATACAGAAGCTTGTTTCTGCTATGGGATAGATAGATAGATAGATAGATAGATAGATAGATAGATAGAGGTGACTTACCCATTAGGCAAAGGTAGGCGACCTCCTTGGGCCCCCAAAAGCCAAGGGCCCTCTAAAATCCACCCACATAACCTCGTTTTAAATTAATATAATAATTTATACTTCTGGCTCACCCCTGGTTTAAACGCTCAATTGTGAGGTTTATTATTTTATAATTTATTTTGTTTTTGTGAAAACCTGTATCTCAACTGTAAATCAGTTGCTATTTCGTGGTCTACAACATGAAAGAAAGCCATTATAACATGTACATGAAAAATGTAGAAACATTAGACACAACTATGGGACACCTTTGTGCAGCAGCAAGCATCACAACAAAAAAGGAACCTCAAGGTTGATCTAGGAAAATGTGTGCAAATGTATATGGCCCCATTCCTATATTTTGCCTGGGGCCCCCAATTCACTAAATCCGCCCCTGGGTGCATTTTTATCTCACAATTCAGACTTTTTTCTGGTCTCAGAATTGCGAGATGTAAACACAGAATTGTGAGATATAAACTTAGAATTGCGATAAATGCAGAATTCCGAGATATAAACGAGATAAACAGAACTGCGAGATGTAAACGTAGGATTGAGAGATCTAAACTCAGCATTGCAATGAATGCAGAAATATGAGATATTAACTCAGAATTTTGAAGAATAAATAGAAATAGGAGATATAAACACAGAACTGCGAGACAAAAGCAGAATTGCAAGAAGTAAACACAGAATCGCAAGATATAAACACAGAATTGTGAAAATAAATGCAGAATTGTGAGGAAAAAAGCTGCAATTATAGTATTATAATTATTTGTTTGTTTGTTTGTTGGTGGAATCAGGCTTCCATAGAAAGAAGACATGTTATGGAAGCAAAATAGTCAAAAATTTCAAAATACACCATTGCGTGAAAAAATAATGGTTTTGCCCGTCACATGATTATGGGTTTGTTCCAATCACTAACTCTTGAGTTTAAGCAACAGTAACCGTGATGCTTCCCTTAGTAAACAGCACTAATACATTCATCCTTGCATGAGGCAGAAAAGTTATTGATGCAGTTTTTGTCAGATGCAGGAGACCCGTTTCAAGGTGAAACCTGGAGGTGCTGGAGCTCAAATCAAAATGACTGGAATGTTTTCACTATCTTGGTCAGATGAGAGCTGCTGATTCATAATCAGGTTTTGCATTTAATCCCTCAGAGACCGAGACAGAGACAGAACGCAGTGACTCGAGCAGCAAATCTGCAGACACACTTCAGGAATCAGGAATCAGCGCATGGAAAATCAGCTGCTACCTGCACCGAATATTATTCAAACAAAAGCAGATTTTACACCAGCACTGCTGTGAGATAGAGGTGGAAAGGCAAAGTCATTTTAACAAATCAGTTTCTTTCAATTAAATGCTGAAAAAATATTAAAAATCGATGTTTAGTTTTCAAATCAAATAGCTGTTTATCACTGCTACAATTAGGTTCATTTTTTATTGTTAACAAAATTATGAACATCATTACCAATAGTGGTCCCAATACTACTAAATAAAAAAACTAATTATATTAATTATTCACAATATTGTTTAAAAACATTGCTCCCATCTCACAATTTTAACTTTCATGCACTCCAAGGTATTTCAAAGAATATAATGTAGCACGGCTGTTTTATAAATGTTTAAAAAATAAATAAGTGTTATAATTTTTGTATTTATTTATATATAATAAATATATTTAAATACATTTAAAACATTTAATTTATTGTAATATATTTTTAATTGAATAAATATTATATACAATATTTACTTATTGTATATATATATATAAATATATATAATGTCTGTGTATATATTCATTACACACAAACACACTTAAAACAGCTTTTATAAATAAATGCATAATAATAATAATTATTATTATTGTTATTATTATTATACTGTATATTTATTGAAAACAGTTGTGCTACTTAATATGTATGTGAAAACCGTCATAAATTTTTTTTCAGGATTATTTGATGAATAGAAAGTTCAAAAGAATAGCATTTATTTGAAATAGAAATCTATTGTTAACATAATAAATATCTAAAAAAAATCTAAAATCTAAATCTTACTGACCCCAAACTTCTATTATAAAAACGTATAATATTCAAAAATATTTAAAATAATATTATAAGTAAATAAAATATCTAATAAATTTATTTATAAAACTTTTAAAAACGTTATACAAATATACACACATGCATATACATATAAACAACAAACCAATCTTGTGTGGTAAATCCCATTTCCAGGATTCTCCGAATTCAGCACAAGACTGATGGTAAGGATACGATGATGCTGATCGTATCATTAGGGAGAGTGTGTGCGTTTGCGCATGTGATTGTGTGCTAGAATGAAAAACAGGAAGAAGGAACGAGACGCAGAAAGATTGATAAGAGGTACATTAGAGATGCAGAGGAGGAAGATCCGCCTGACGACACCATCCATCTTCAGTCTACAGTAAATGAACATTACAGCAGCTCCTGTCTCACACATGCAGTCAGTCATAGAGCAGATTCAATATGATTCGTCACTCAAACCAGTCAGACATCAGACGGTCAGACTGACGAAACAGACAAATCTGATCAGTGTGTTTGTTAAAGCAGAGTCACGTTCACTATTACTCACACTCGTGCTAATGGATTTGATCAATCAAATAAATCCAAAGATCTTCCAAAGAACTTCAGCGATGTGATCAACGTGATCAGACATCTTTTTTTTTTTACCTATAGTGGAGGATAAATTAAAATAAAATAAAATCTCAGACATTGAGATATAGTTTCAAGATATCAGAATGTGCCATTGATTTCCCAAGTGATCTGATTTAAATGTTTTGAACCAAGTGAATGAAATGAAATAATTCCAGCCGTTGAGATATCAAGAGACCAGAACAGCAGATGTGGCACTGATTTACTAAGTGATCAGACTTAAATATTTTGGATAAAACTAAATAAATAAATAAATAAATAAATAAAATAAAATACCAGAATACCAAAATACTTCAAGACAGTAAGAGATCAGAATATCAGATGTGCCAGTAATCAGAATAGGATAAAACTGATAAAATATCAAATATTATAAAATATAAAATAAATGAAATTATATATATGTGTGTGTGTGTGTGTGTGTGTGTGTGTGTGTGTGTGTGTGCGCGCGT
>NW_015656152.1:1764025-1764431 GCF_001515625.1 Sinocyclocheilus rhinocerous | reverse complement strand
AAACAAACCTGTGTGTGTGTGTGTGTGTGTGTGTGTGTGTGTATATATATATAGATATAGATATAGATATAGATACAGATACAGATATAGATATAGATATACACTGCCATTCAAAAGTTTGGGATCAGACTTGTAATGTTTTTTAAAGAAGTCTCTTATGCTCATCAAGGCCGAATTTATTTGATCAAAAATGCAGAAAAAAAAAACAGAAATCTTGCAAAATGTCATTACAATATAAAATAATGGTTTCTATTTTAATATCCTTTAAAATCTCATTTATTTCTGTGATGTAAAGCTGAATTTCCATCAGTCATTACTCCAGTATAAAGTGTCACATGATCCTTCAGAAATCATTCTAATATGCTGATTTATTATTAGAATTATCAACAGTTGTGCTGCCAAATAT
>NW_015656152.1:1755867-1762831 GCF_001515625.1 Sinocyclocheilus rhinocerous | reverse complement strand
GATTAATTGTAAAGGTTTGATAGAACTGGCCGGAAGACCTGCCAAGAGAGCATTGCAATAGTCCAGCCTGGACAGAACAAGAGCTTGAACAAGGAGTTGTGTTGCATGTTCTGAAAGAAAGGGCCTGATCTTCCTAATGTTGTATAAAGCCAATCTGCAGGACCGGGCAGTTTTAGCAATGTGGTCTGAGAAATTCAGCTTATCATCAATCACAACTTATGTTGTTATGGTTGATGAGCCTAACTGGATGGTGAAATTTTGATAAAGTGATAGGTTCGTTGAAACCACAAGCAGTTCTGTCTTAGCCAGGTTGAGTTGAAGGTTGAAAGTTGAAAGCTGAATATATATATATATATATATGGTATATAGAGGACTATTTTGCCTTAAACCAGAAGGAAACCACACTCTGGCAACCACACAAGAGCATTAGAGACACTTACTGTGGGGGAAAATCTGCAGAATGAATGGCAACCTAGTATAAACATGGTAAAAATGTGCATGGAGTTGAAGTCCTTCACATCAAATAAGCCAAAATATTTAATAAACAAGCATGCAAGTTTGTGAATAACGCTTTCTAGGGAATCATTACATCTAGGATGCATTTACAATGTCAAGGTGCATTGTGGGACATTGTTAAGGAAACTGATGTGACTACCCATAAAGCTTTTTCTACATGTGCTTGAAGAGGAAAATGATGTAGTTTGTCACCTGACATCCCGCTCAAAGGAAACAGAAGAACGTTTCTTCTTTATATGACATATGATTATATGTGATCACTTTGATTCCAAGAAAGCGGAAATGATTTCAAAGGTTGTGAGTGAGTGTGAACGTGATGAAGGACTCTGGACAGCGTCACAACGAGCCGCAGCATGTGTGATGATGCAGCAGTCTGGTGAAGAACAACAGATTCATGATGCAACTGATCAGAAACAGCGGCTTGACACTGAAGCCTTCATGAGTTCTGACAGACGTTCCTGGAAAGGCTTTGCGATTGCTGGATGCACTGAATTATAGTTTATAACTCCACCGACGGTCACACAACTGACTGTATTTGCTGCCCACAAACCAAAACAACACCAACAAAAAAATTGGGCTAGGTAAAAAACATCGATATCTCGATATTAATCGAATCTCATTTTTACGGAACGATATCGATTCTCAAATCCCAAGAATCGATTAGTCTTTTCAGTCAATGGATGGAATATTGAAGGACACTTCCCATCCAATAAATCGCAATAAGCATTGTGAAATAGAAATATTTTGTTAAATTATAAATGTCTTTATTGTCATTTTTGATCAATTTAAAGCATCCTTGCTTAATAAAAGTTTCTAATGTTGCCAAAATAACAACATGATAGTCTGTAACAACATGACAGACACAATGCTTTCTGGGATTTTGCTGTAATGCTGCCTCAGAATTTGGCCAAAGGAGGGTCAGGACCGTGTCTACAATGCCTTACGATGCTGTCTAAATAGTCATCTCACTAGTGTTGGAGACAGAGCTCGTGTGTTTTTCCGTGGGCTAAATCTTGTGTCACATTAACACTGTGCCAGTCGTGATGAATGCGTTTCCTTTAGAGCTTTATTCTCAGGGTGTAGGAATAAGGCCTTTAGCGAGGTTGAACAATTCAGGGTAATTGGGTCACTGTCGGGTTCTGCACTGGGCTTTCTCACCTTCACAAGCACAGAAATAAAGCACACAATACACAAGCACAGAGTGTATTGGCATTGATGGTTGATGATGAACCTTTGACATTTAATATTTAGCATAAACCTTTCCACAATTCACAAAATCTTCTAGAAAATGGTTCTTTAGATTATTAAAATGTTCTTCACGCTAACAAAAATAAAAAATGGTTGTTTTAAGAACTAAAGAGTTTCGTTGCAGAACTCAAAATGGTTCTTCTACATGGCATCACTGCGAAAACCCCGTTTTGGAAACTTTTTAAGAGTTTAAGAAATAGTTCTTCGGGGAACCAAATATGGTTTAAATTCTTCTAGATGCCTTTTTCTTTCCTTTTTACTAAATAAAGGACTTCAAAAACAGATTATACCGAATCACTAACAGGAAAAGGAAAACAAGGCACAGGTGTGAAAAGAAAATGAGAGCAGGAATCAACCAGGTTAAGCAAGACAATAAAAGTGTCATGAACAAAATATATGAACACAGACAATAACGAATAATGAGTCGTGACGTTCTTCTAGTGACTAATGCATGTGAAACTGGTCCCTTGTTCCCATTCTACACTCTAAAAAATGCTGGGTTAAATATTACCCAGCGCTGGGTTAAAAACGGACAAACCCAGCTATTGGGTTGTTTTGACCCAGCAGTTGGGTTCAAAACGACAACAGCATTTTTGTGTAGACATGGGCATAGATAGAAACAACAGCATTTAAATAAGGGATTTATGCAGCACAAGCATTTCAGCTCCATGTAGTTTATAATAATATTAAAGCATGGGTTGCCTTCAGAGCTATTTTCCTTATTTGTTTTCGTTATTCTTCACAGAACCACTGATGCCAATAAAGAACCTTTATTTTTAAGAGTGCAGCTGTCAATCAACGCCCACGGCTGCAGGCCGATACTGTGTAAAAATCAATTTAAAGCATCTCTTGTCCTCATCCAGTGAGGTCTAGGCAGGTAAACACGATCAAACGGGCACATAATCATCTCAAAGGCGGCTGAGCGGTGGGCGGGACATGATGGGATTTTCTCGAATGCTCCGTTCGGACCTCAGAGGGTCGCAGACACGTCGCCTTGGCAACAGAATAACAGTGAGATTAAAAGGTCAGTGTTTGGAGGGGGTGTAAATCTATCATCAGAGTTTGTTCCTCCTCCTGTCGAGTTCAGCTCGTTCCTGCAGCCCGAGCGAGAATTAGTCCAGAAATCAATGCAACAAAGAAAGCGTTTACGGCGTATGTCTTACTAAAAACACGAGCTCGCATGCACATCCATGTGCTGATTTAACATTTACAGCCACTGTTTTTAATTAAATTATGGAGTTTGCCAAGTCAAGCATCTCTACAGCTGTACATAAAACGGATTATTGGAATGTTTTACAAGAAAATACTATTTCAGTCTACTTCAAAATTCATGTTTAATTCAACATGCTGTTTATTTGTGATTAATTGTGAAATTTACTGAGTGAAAAATTGTTTCTACACCAGTTTTTTTCATGTAACACTTTACAATAAGGTTTTATTATTTTTTTATTTATTATTATTTATGGTCAGCTGGCCAATCAGAGCAGACTGCGCTTGTCAAAGGAGGGGGTTTTGTTGAAAAGGACGTGTTTGAGAGAGGCGGGGCATAGAGGACCTACAATAATGTACAGTATTTGAAAAAGAATGTGTTTTTTGAACATTAAAGCATGTCAACATATTCTGTTACACCAAATACACAAAATAATGATCTTTAAAATAGCATCATGTGACCCCTTTAACATTAGTTAATTACATTAGTTAACTAAAATGACATGAACTAAAAATGACAAATATTTTTTTAACATTTATTAATATACTGTACTTTGTTTCCCCAAAGTTATAAATAAAACAAAGATTTCTGAAGCACAATTTACAAGAAACTACCATTTCAGTCTTTCTACAAAATGTCAAGTTTATTTCAAAGTGTTACTTGTTACTTGCTAGTTTAGTTTAGTCTAAAGCATTTCTTAACCTTAATGTTAATTCCAAAAATAAATAAAAATATATAATAATAAAAATCTGACTTGTAAATAAAACCGATTATTGAAGCACGTTTTACAGGAAAATACTATTTCAGTTTTTCTACTTCAAAATGTTGTTTAATTCAAATGTGCTAGTTGCCAGTTCTTTGTAATTATTTGCAAAACTTAATAGCAATTTCTGAATGAAAAATGTTTTTACAACATTTTTAAAAATAAGTTTGGTAATATTATTTAATTGACCTAAGCTACATTAGTTAACATGAACTAACAGTGATAGACACTTCTAAAAAATTTCTTAATCTTAGTTCATTTCAACATTTACTAATATACTGATTTTTTTTCTTTACAAAGCTGTACATAAAAAATGATTACTGGAGAACAATTTACAAGAAAATACTAATACAGTTTTTCTACTTCAAAATTCAAGTTTAATTCAATGTATTATCTGCAATTTCTTTGTAATTATTATTTTCAGTGTTTATAATTAAAATAAAAAGTTGTATCTGTTAACATTATTTAATGGACCTGAGCTAACATGAACAGTTTTTTTTTTTTTTTTTACTAAAATTATCAAAGATACTGTTACAAATGTATTGCTCATTGTCAGTTAATGTTAGTTAATGCATTAACTAATGGGACCTTAGCGTAAAGTGTTACAGATACAATGTTATTTTAGTAATAATGAGATACTATTGTACACTCTAAAAAATGCTGGGTTGTTTCAACCCAACTTTGGGTCAAATATGGACTAACCCAACCGTTGGGTTAAATTTTTACCCCAAAAGTTGGGTTAGTCCATTTGACCCAAAGTTGGGTTGAAACAACCCAGCATTTTTTAGAGTGTAGTTTTCATTAATATTTTGAATTAGTTTTTACTTTTTTGGTTTTTAGTTTTGGCTAAATTTACCTATAAAACATGTAACACTAAGAAATAAGAATTAAACTTCAGCATGATAAAACAGGTAAAAATGTGACTTTTTTGATTTTTCTAGCAACCATCTAGAACATCCTAGCATCAACAAGCATTTCTCATATCATGAATTCAAGTGACAGTCCTGCAAACTACAAAAATGTCTTCCATAAACTGGAAGTAAACCGTTAACCTTCTCAATTTACAGCTGAAACACATTTACACATCCCATTCCTCATGAAGTAGTGCACGAGGCGACTTTTCCTCATCAAAATGAGCTTGTTTTTATGACTGCACTAAAATGTCTCAAACTTACTGGATTCCGAATGCAGATTTGGAGTCTGGGATGGAAATGACAGACTAATAAAGCACATGCTCGTATAAGAGCCCAAAAACACCTTGGGGAAAGATGTGTGGGCCTGAGATTGTGCCGAAAGCAATCGCACACGGCTGTTACCTCCGAGACGTGGCATTTTCTCACAGCGAGCAGTATTTTTCCTAACACAACTCTGTTTGGCTTTTAGAGGCGTTCCTCAACAAAGCAGCGGGAGCGATTGTGCCGCTCTCGACGGATGAAACGATACAAGGAAAGGGATGATAACAGACAACAGACACGAGGGAGGATGTTGAGAATCACTCCTGCATCTCTCGCACGAGACTCAACCTGCTGAAAAATATGTTTTCTAAAAATCAAGCAAAAAAAATCTGCCAACAGCATATGCAAAAATGACCTGGAAAGAAATCTAGTATAAATATCTTGCTGTTAAAATATGAATGGATCTTAAAACTAGACTAACTTTCGTGCAGCTTTGCAGACTCCAAACCAAAACCATTTAGTCTTATATAAAGATTTTAACTTAAATCTTACACGAAATTCTCTTATTTTACATGCAAACATTTCTGTAGCTCAAGTGACAGCAGAGAATCATTTATAATTGAATGACGAATACAATTGGGTTTGACACTGATTCTGTTTCCTTAACCATTCTTTTAGTACTTTTAGGAAAGGAAACTATATTGAGGTCAAGGGTTTGATTTCCAT
This sequence comes from Sinocyclocheilus rhinocerous, assembly GCF_001515625.1. Lineage (NCBI taxonomy): Eukaryota > Metazoa > Chordata > Actinopteri > Cypriniformes > Cyprinidae > Sinocyclocheilus > Sinocyclocheilus rhinocerous. Next base: position 1,757,193 of record NW_015656152.1, on the reverse strand, counting down.
GAAATACTGTATGTTTACTGTAAATACTGCAAATTTTATTTCTGAATTCTATTCTTTTACTTTTCTTATTTCTTTTAAATACATTTTAAAACCAGTCTTTATTTCTTTTGTGCCTTTGCTTATTTTTGATCACTTGTCTTGTTTAAGTCAAATGAATAAATGTAAAAGCAAGTTAACTGGCCTTAGAAGAACGAAAAATATTTACAAAATAGCATGCAAATCATTAAAAGTGAGATGCTTTTGTTTGTATCTTGCTTTTAAGAATTGCATATCAAAGTTATATTTCATTCTTTAAGATGCAAACACCCATCTTGAAGCTTAATTGACAACTACAGACAAATTAATAAATGTTAATAGAATATTCACTAAAATTTCTAAATATAAAAATACTCTTGCCTAGTTTTAAGATGCATTCATATTTTAGTAGTTACAGTACATATTTATGCGAATCTCAAGAGTTTCTTCCAAGTCAGTTTTTGCTCACACCACTGATATTTTTGCATGTCTAAAGACATTTAAAATATTAAGAAAGGTTTCTAATTCAAATAAACGCTGTTCTTTTGAACTTTGTTCATCAAATAATCCTGGAAAAAAAGTATCACTTTTTCCACAGAAACATGAAGCAGCACAATTGTTTTCAACATTGAACAGAAATGTTTCTTGACCAAATCAGCATATTAGAATGATTTCTGAAGGATCATGTGACACTGAAGACTGGAGTAATGATGCTGAAAATTCAGCTTTGATCACAGGAATAAATTACATTTTACAATATATTCAAATAGAAATCATTTAAAATTGTAATAAAATGTCACAATATTACAGAATTTACTGTATTTTTTATCAAATAAATGCAGTCTTGCTGAACATAAAATGTGACCCTGGAGCACAAAAGCAGTCTTAAGTCGCTGGGGTATATTTGTAGCAATAGCCAAAAATACATTGTATGGGTCAAAATTATCAATTTTTCTTTTATGCCAAAAATCATTAGGATATTAAGTAAAGATCATGTTCCATGAAGATATTTTGTAAATGTCCTACCGTAAATATATCAAAACTTAATTTTTGATTAGTAATATGCATTGCTAAGAACTTCATTTGGACAACTTTAAAGGCGATTTTCTCAATATTTAGATTTGTTTTGCACCCTCAGATTCCAGATTTTCAAATAGTTGTATCTCGGCCAAATATTGTCATATCCTAACAAACCATACATCAATGTTTTTTTTTCCCCATACATTCTATTTATTCAGCTTTCAGATGATGTATAAATCTCAATTTCAAAAAATTGACACTTATGACTGGTTTTGCGCTCCAGGGTCACAT
>NW_015656152.1:1753682-1755092 GCF_001515625.1 Sinocyclocheilus rhinocerous | reverse complement strand
GAATTTTAAGCATCATTACTCCAGTCTTCAGTTTCACATGATCCTTCAGAAATTACTTTATAATATTGTGAATATAAAGAAAGGATCAAAGTACGCACCTCCAATAAAATGACCCTTGAGCACAAAACCAGTCTTAAGTCGCTTGGGTATATTTGTAGCAATAGCCAAAAATATATTGTATGGGTCAAAATTATAGATTTTTGTTTTATGCCAAAAATCATTAGGATATTAAGTAAAGATCATGTTCCATGAAGATATTTTGTAAATGTCCTACCGTAAATATATCAAAACTTAATTTTTGATTAGTAATATGCATTGCTAAGAACTTCATTTGGACAACTTTAAAGGCGATTTTCTCAATATTTAGATTTGTTTTGCACCCTCAGATTCCAGATTTTCAAATAGTTGTATCTCGGCCAAATATTGTCATATCCTAACAAACCATACATCAATGTTTTTTTTCCCCATACATCTTATTTATTCAGCTTTCAGATGATGTATACATCTCAATTTAAAAAAACTGACCCTTATGACTGGTTTTGTGGTCCAGGGTCACAAATCAACTTTCAAACACAAATTTTACCTACCTCAAACTTTTGAACGGCCTATAAATTTAAGTGTTGAAAAATGTTGTAAAGATGTTTGCAGCTCCTAAAGCAAAGACTTACAGGTCACATACTTTCAAGGCTACATGCACCAGCCGAGCAACTACTACCGAGATGAATGGGAACACAAACGGATAACTAACTATAATGGATATCCAGGTATAGCGCTGCCCTCTCAGCTCTACGTCAGCCTAACATCTGATCCCGGGCCTGCTTTTCCATCCCTCACTGCATTCTGCCAAGCAAACAAAACTGATCCGAGCGCTCAGTCATTCCTCAGAGCGTGGCCACTAAATCACCCCGACTGATCCTGAGTCAGCGCTCGGGGAGGATATGGAAACAAACAACTGATCGCAGACCACCACGATGGGCACAAATGGAAGCCATCCTTTATTTTTCCCACGAGCCGATAGATTCGCCCTTCCCTTTCCATCTCGCTCCCCGGCTGCAATTTATCCGCCAAAATTGGCGGAGCACAGAGGCGTTTATCTTGCCAGCGCATGTACATAACAAATAAATTGATCCCATAAACCCGCAGATGCATATGAAGAAGCAGCACACAGAAAGCCATTAAATTAGTGTACGACACTAAAACGCCACAAAGAGGGGAAGCGAATCAACTAAATGAGCTGAAATGGAACGGATTTTACACCATGAGATTAGGGATTGGACTGGAAAGAGGTCAGTGGGAATAGGACATCCAAAAAGAAACCCTCAGTTATTATTTACGCATTAAAAGCGGGTTTGGAATGACTGAATTTCATCTATTTCGTTAATCACAGAGACACGCTAATTTACGAGCACT
>NW_015656152.1:1752199-1753136 GCF_001515625.1 Sinocyclocheilus rhinocerous | reverse complement strand
TTTATTCAGCTTTCAGATGATGTATAAATCTCAATTTAAAAAAACTGACCCTTATGACTGGTTTTGTGGTCCAGGGTCACAAATCAACTTTCAAACACAAATTTTACCTACCTCAAACTTTTGAACGGCCTATAAATTTAAGTGTTGCAAAATGTTGTAAAGATGTTTGCAGCTCCTAAAGCAAAGACTTACAGGTCACATACTTTCAAGGCTACATGCACCAGCCGAGCAACTACTACCGAGATGAATGGGAACACAAACGGATAACTAACTATAATGGATATCCAGGTATAGCGCTGCCCTCTCAGCTCTACGTCAGCCTAACATCTGATCCCGGGCCTGCTTTTCCATCCCTCACTGCATTCTGCCAAGCAAACAAAACTGATCCGAGCGCTCAGTCATTCCTCAGAGCGTGGCCACTAAATCACCCCGACTGATCCTGAGTCAGCGCTCGGGGAGGATATGGAAACAAACAACTGATCGCAGACCACCACGATGGGCACAAATGGAAGCCATCCTTTATTTTTCCCATGAGCCGATAGATTCGCCCTTCCCTTTCCATCTCGCTCCCCGGCTGCAATTTATCCGCCAAAATTGGCGGAGCACAGAGGCGTTTATCTTGCCAGCGCATGTACATAACAAATAAATTGATCCCATAAACCCGCAGATGCATATGAAGAAGCAGCACACAGAAAGCCATTAAATTAGTGTACGACACTAAAACGCCACAAAGAGGGGAAGCGAATCAACTAAATGAGCTGAAATGGAACGGATTTTACACCATGAGATTAGGGATTGGACTGGAAAGAGGTCAGTGGGAATAGGACATCCAAAAAGAAACCCTCAGTTATTATTTACGCATTAAAAGCGGGTTTGGAATGACTGAATTTCATCTATTTCGTTAATCACAGAGACACGCTAATTTACGAGCACTGTT
>NW_015656152.1:1745448-1751140 GCF_001515625.1 Sinocyclocheilus rhinocerous | reverse complement strand
ATGGCGAGCTTTGCTGATTCAAGGCGAAAGTCAAGGCTGGAACCATCCGCGCGCACCTGAGCGTGCCAGAGACGCGTTTAACACATTGTAACAAACACTCTCACATCATTAACACACACACAGACACATGCCCGGATTAAGAATTCAGAGGCCCCTGTAAGGGCCCCCCATACCCCACACAATCAAGGTCTTGAATTATATTTGTTGGAAACACATGATTGCAACAATGCTTTCCTGGACCAGCAGCAACAATATCAAGACATTTGCCTGCACTCACTGGCATATGCGAGCACATGCTGCCTCACCTCTACCAATCCAGTTCCATGAATCAGATTCTTCCATAATTCACACACAAACACACACCTGTTAATGTTTAGGGGCTGCCTCTCTTTGTCTGTCTCTCTCCTCCTTTCCCCCTGTTTTCTCTACTCTCCTCCTCTCCCCGTCTAGTGAAATATTACAATTATTTTAATATTTCCTTCATTTCATTTCCTGTGATGGGAAAAAAAGAGAAGAATGAGTTCGGCAAAAGGTGGATTCGAACTCCGGTCAATTGCGTCAAAACATAAAGTCATGCTCTTTACACCCTACACCACTGAGTCTGTTGTATCATGCATGTCTTTAGTAATGTTGTCTATGTCAACCAGACATTGGTGGATGGAGCTAGCGTAAATAGCCTCGGCCAACAAGGTGGGCTATTTGCACTTAGTGTAAATAGACACTCCAAACTTTTTTCTCCAGCTCGCTTGGGCCCCAAGTGCATATGGGCCCCTGGGCCCGTGCCCATAATAGCCATTGGATAATCCGACCTAGCACACACACATACATACACATCTTGTTTACCATCCTTGTGGGGACTCTCTATAGGTGGAATGGGACACCGGAGCAGATAACTATCACCCATGATCTCGCTCATTCCGTCCGTTTCTCTATTAACGCTGAGAGGAGGAGAGGAAAGATCGTGATGGAGGGGGAGGAAAGGAAAATGAAGACTGTGTGAGACAGGTGAAAGAGACATAAACAAACACCTACCTGACCACACACACACACACACACACACGGTCCATTGGAACATGTGGGTGGAGCGGGAATGGAGTTTTGTGATTTTGCCTGGAGTAGAGAGTTGGAGCGTTTGTCTGTGATTTCTCTTCCTCTGATATGCGCCATATTCACATTAAGAAACAACTAGAACCATAACTATAAAGTTTTAATAATCCTTCTAATAATATGCTGGGTTGTTGTTGTTAACTAAACCTAAAACCAAAAAAAATAAAAATAATTCTTGCCACTTAAAATGAAATAAGCGTTAGCTGAAATGAAAAAAAGAGTAAAGTAAAGTAAAAAAAAAAAAAAAGAAAAAACAAGTAAACTATTACACTATATTTTATTTCAGATAATTCTCAAGCCAACATTTGTCATTTTCATTTAGGCGAACTTGATGTACTTAACTAAAATTGAAATAAAATGAATAAAAACTAGGCTATATAAACGTGTTTTAATAAATAAAAATTATAAAAACACAAAATTACAAAAACTTGAGAAATTACAAAGAAAAAGGAAAATATAGAAATAAATACTAATTAAAATATTTATAATTATATTAGTATCACTTTATATCGATAAGGACAAAGATAAATAATATAGCTGGAATCGCTTTAAGAAAAAAAATGTTTCCACTGATGAACAATGAAAACATTGACAGCCAATCAGAATCTTTCCTTTTTTAAAGCGGCGGAAGACAAAACGGCAGCGTGTGTTTATAATAAACACAATGGCATTGCACACTTATAATAAACAATGATATCACATGCTTATTTTAGCAGACATTGCGTGATTATAATAAGCAAAAAGATATCATGCTTTGCTAACATGTTTTTAGCATGATTAGCATGTTGCTAGCATGTTTCTAGCATTAGTAGCATGTTTTAGCCATATTAACATGTTGCTAGCATGTTATTTTTTATTTGAACAATATCGCACATTTAAACAGAATGATATCGTGCACTTATAATAGACAGAATATCACACTCTTATTTTAGCAGACATTGCTTGATTATAATAAGCAAAAAGATATGCTTTGCTAACATGTTTTTAGCATGGTGCTAGCATGTTTTTAGCATGTTTAGGCCAGATTAACATGTTGTTAACATGTTGCTTGCATGTTTTTTTCTTATTTTAACAATATCGCGCATGTAAACAATGATATCGTGCACTTATAATAAACAGAATTATATCACACTCTTCTTTTAACGATGATATCGTACACTGGTGTGGACACTGTTATAGTTAGCGTTATCTTTATAGTTATCATTCTTTGTGTGAACAGGCCTTGAAACGTGATTGGCCAGTAATGAAAGCCAAGTCAGTGAAAATTCACCACATTAAACAGTGTATTAGTTTTCAGACTGAAAAAAAAGACTGAATTTGTGAATTAGGAATTATAATGGAATGAAAATAAATTATATTTATAATAAATAGTGAACAGTTAAGGTGCAATTTTAAATTCAGAGCAGTTGCTCTTACCAGCCATATCTGGAAACCAATATTTCATATTTAGATGACTGAGGGTGAATTGGGTCAGTAAGAAACCATCCAGAAAATCACCCAGAAAAAAAAAAAAAAAAAACACCTTAGCATTCACAACACCCTAACATCATGGCAGCACATTATGCACAGGTAAACATCGCTCACATTTCACTTTCTGCAATTCAGTGTGGTGCCATCAGTGGCACAGAAATCATATATGCTTCACTGGACCTTCAAGTTCTGATATCAATAGCATAGCTGCACTATGATGCACTAGTTAAACCAGCAATAACCTGCATAAACCAGCTCGTGTCTGTTCAGCAGGGCGGCACATGGAGAAGGTTTACGGCTTTGGGCGACATTCATCAGATCCGAATATTCAGGTGCATCTTTGAAATGGTAACGAGGCTGTTTATAGATCAACATGTCTGAAAGATGCTGGCAGGAGAAAAGAGGAACACACGGGAGGAGAGTGGGAAGAGAGAGAGACAGAACACGGATGAGGGAAGAACACAGAAAAGGCACAAAAATATCACTTTAATATCTTTCTCCTAGAAAGCAACAAAATAATCATTTGTATTTATATAGTGCCTTTCCAACACCCAAGATCGCTTTACAGAGACAAATAAGGAACATGATTGAATTGAGAAGTTTGGCTGAATTCTCCTGCTCAGATGTTACTCTTGTGCAAAAGACCCAAGCAATCTCTAAGTGGCCTCTAAAGTTTAAGAACTGGTTTCGATGACGTCCCAAACTGTGCTCAGGTTTGCCAAGATACCAAAATCTGCAATCGAACGTCAGAAATACACCATCAATATGAACATTTCTCACAAGATTTGAGCTTCGATCCACACCGTAAACTCTTACTATGTTGGCCATTGATTCATTCGTATCTGTTTGGGAATCGAGAACTAGTTCTTATTCAGAATCAGGTGCCACAAAACAATACAAAAGACAATTTTCTTCTATTTTGTTCTATAAAAATTTTTTTCTATTGCAATGCTTTTGCTGGTTATGAGCAACAACAACAAACATTCAGGACAATCAGTGTAGTCCGTTTCACAAAATGACTACTCTTAAGAGCCAGTTCTTTTAACGAATCGTTCAAAACATTCATAAATCAACCTCAAACTTATAAATTAATGATTTTGAGTTGTTTATACTTACAAATCTTCCAGCAAACCGGACAAAAATTTTATATTATGAGTATATAGAGAGAGTCGGTAGGAATCAGCATTGTTATCGTTACCTAAAACTAAAATATTTATTTAAAAAAAATAATTGAAAATGTAATTGAAATAAAACAATATTAGATGAAAAACTTAAACTAAATGAAAATTTCGAAATGTTGCCTTGGCAAGTAACTGAATAAAAGTTTAATTTGAATTAAACACTAAAGAAAACTAATAAAAATGACAAAAGCACACAACAAAATTACGAAAAACTAAACTTATTAAAATAAGATATAAAATTAAAATAAAAAAGCTCATTTAAAGTATTAATAGAAATTATAATAGCATATAAAATATATTAAATTACTATATATTATTATATTAATCAAATATTTTTAATATACTACCAATTTTTTTTTTTTAAAGAACCAAAAAATTCCACAATTTTTATTTCTGCTAAGCAAATTTGAGAAGAAGCATCTGCGATAAAGTTGAAACTTCTATAAAAACCTGCATTAAGTCTCCTGAGCCACAAGAGAGCAATATCTGAGCCATCAGATTTTTCTCTGGGGAAAACAAGCAAAAAGAGAAATGAGTTTCGACAGAAAGAGAGAGAGAGAGAGAGAGAGAGGAGTGACAGAAGAGAGAGATGAGGGCATAAAACACAGGAAAGATGGATGAAGAAATACAGTCAAATGGACAGAAAATACATAGATAATAACACCAAAAACTCTTTCTTTCACAGATCGTGACAATATCTGACCAGAGGAGATGAAGAAGTGACGCGACAGCTGAAAACACACTTCACACCGCACATCTGTCTCGCTGTCATAATGCTCAAATATTATCAATAAATCATTCAAACATTTGCTGTGCCTCCTTTTCTGGTTACTTTCATTCTGGATGTTTTGGGTTCGTCCTGAAACTGAAGACACATGAAGAACATTAGCACAGCATGAACTGAAGCCACATCAGCAAACTACTTCAGCTCACGCAGAGCCGCACATTCTGGCGCATGCACTAGATCAGCATTAGATGAGTAACTGCATACAGAAAATGTGCATACACTTCACTGAATATTGCACAAATATTAAGAGTAGCATGATAGTATGCCATTTTAAACAAATAATCTGAAATGTCTAGTGAACTTCATTATGCATATCTACATAAACCCATGTACCCAAATCACACCTCTATATAAAAAGTTTTATTACATAATCCAGAAGGAAAAACCCAATGACATTGTTTGTTTATCCTAAATAGAAGTCCTGGACAGACCAGCCAAAAATATGCATGAAGTCAGTATCAATGCTGGCCTGGCTGTTTTGTTTTCCTCTAAATATTTTATGTTCATAACCAAACCAATCTCCCCGATTGTGAGGCTCTGGGCCAGGTTTTGTGTGTGTCTTTGCTCCCTATGTGCTCCGTCATCCAGTTTCTCTGTCTCGTGCTTTGAATTCATTGTTCCCAGGTGTTTCCAATGTTAATTGTCATTAGTTCCAGGCGTCCCTTGTCTTCCCCTCTTCAGTTCCTGTGTATTTAAAGTTCTAGTTCTTGTCCTTAGTCAGTCGGTAAACGTCATCCTGTCCTTCTGATGTGTCGAGTCCTGTGATCCCCAGCCTTTGTTTAATAAACCCTTTTGAGTTACTTTACTCCGTGTCTCCTCGCTCCTTCGTTCCCGTGTTCCTCGTGTGTGTGAACCGTGACAGAACGACTGACCTAAAACCGTAAGCGGCGCTACTTCTTCCGTGTTTTGTTTTCGTTTTTTGAACAGTCTTTTGGTTTTCCTTTTTCTCCCGTTTGTCTCCGCGGTACGAAGAGCGCCCTTCTGTGAAGCGTGCCGGCCGCGCCGTTGTCAAGCGCCAGCCGGGGCTATCTCCAGCCAGCTGACCAGGCCGATGGCAGGCCTGTCAGCCAGGGCTATCTCCAGCCCGCTGGCCATTAATGTGGCAAGCCCGCCGGCGGTTCCTATGTCAAGCCGCCAGCCGGGGCTA
>NW_015656152.1:1733211-1745416 GCF_001515625.1 Sinocyclocheilus rhinocerous | reverse complement strand
CACGCCTTTTCCCCCCGATCCAGAAGAGGAGACTAGGGGTGAGGAGAAGGGTGTCTGCTTCGGCCCCAGTGTTCGCGCCAGTGTGGACCCAGACCATGCCTGTTCCCCCCGATCCAGAAGAGGATGCTAGGGGTGAGGAGAAGGGTGTCGGCTTCGGCCCCAGAGTTCGCTCCAGTGTCAGTCCTGTTCCCGAGTATAGCCCACGGAGGGCTCCCGATCTCCAGTTCAGCTCAGGAAGGGCTCCCGATTCCGAGTTAAGCGATCCCCGGTTCCGCCCAGGAAGGGCTCCCGATCCCCGGTTAAGCCCAGGGAGGGCTACAGATCCGCAAAAAAAACCCAGGGAGGGCTCCAGTCCCCGGTCCTGGCCCACGGAGGGCCTCGGAACCTGTAAACGTCCCCAAGTATTTTTTGGGGGGGGTAGTAGGGCTCCAGCCATAGAGGCCGAGACGGGGGCTAAGGCCGCGGCCTCGAAGGCTGCTCCGCCATGGCCTCCTGCTCTGGGCCAGGTTTTGTGTGTGTCTTTGCTCCCTATGTGCTCCGTCATCCAGTTTCTCTGTCTCGTGTTTTGAGTTCATTGTTCCCAGGTGTTTCCAATGTTAATTGTCATTAGTTCCAGGTGTCCCTTGTCTTCCCCTCATCAGTTCCTGTGTATTTAAAGTGTGTTCTAGTTCTTGTCCTTGGTCAGTCGGTAAACGTCGTCCTGATGTGTCGAGTCCTGTGATCCCCAGCCTTTGTTCAATAAACCCTTTTGAGTTACTTTACTCAGTGTCTCCTCGCTCCTTCGTTCCCGTGTTTCTCATGTGTGTGTGTGAACCGTGACACCGATCTGAATAGATTCATCAAACTACTTTTCATGGAGTGCTACTGTGCATTTTGCCATTCAAATTAATTACAGACAACAGGAGAAATGCTCTGTATTCATCAGCTGAAGTCGTGAGGTGACCTGAGAAGATACAATAATCATTGTAAAAATATTATAGATTTAAATATATAATAAAAATAACAATATTATATAATATATCAGCTACCAATATTCCTGTAAATCCCAGTAATTTTTTCCTTAGTTTGGGCAAAATTACCTGGTAAATTAATTTACTGGTTTATATAAAACAAGTGTTTTTAGACAATCTATACAAAAATGTTTTTCTACGATGACAGCAACTGCAATCTGATAAAAGACTCCAACATTCAATGTATTAACAGTCATGCTCAGAATGAACAACTAATGACTGTAGAAACTGTTGACATTTCTAAAATCTTAAGCTGCATAACCAAAGCTTAAAACCTAAAAGAATACCTTTTTATAAAAATATCACATTTAAAGAAAAAAAAAACACTTATGTTAGTATATTAAACAATGTATATAATGCATAAACAATTTAATCTATTTTATTTGATAACCCAACTTTACTTTATTTGTACTATTGTTATTTGAATTAATTTACTTATTTTGTGATGCGTTGTCAGTACAAATGCACCGTTTTAGTCATGGCAATAAAAGCACACTATATTGAATTGAAATGGAGAGAGAGTGAAAAGAAAGGGAGGGAGAGAGACAGAAAAAAAGAAAAGTGTGTGTGAGAGAGAGCGAAAGAGAGAGAGCGAAAGTGAGAGAGCGTGCAAGCATTCGTGAACGAGGTGAATTGCATCGTGATTTCATCCGAGCGCAGCTGAGAGACACGCTGGAATCCAAACGGGCTTTTTCCATTTGCAAATGCTTGTTTCCGAGGCTTTTCCCCTCGCCATAGTCCTCGTGCAGCGCTTAAGTGTTTTTCGGTCTCACCACATGAGTTGGATTTTAATACAGTGAAGCCTCATGGAATCAGACGCCGGACGGGTTTGGTCTCCTGCTGGATTAAAAGCATCGTTCAGTCAGATGAGCGGCGCGGACAGACACTGAGAGCTGAGGTGAGATGACCAGTGACACCGCTCATCTGTGCATACAACCTCTCAGCCTTCATTAATCACACCACGGGTCTATGACTAGTAGTTTGTGGTTGCCGTGTCACTGAATTAACTAAAAGTAAGAGTACAGGACAGTGGCTCTCAGCTGGTTTTGTTTCAGGACTCAGAGTTTAGATTTACATCAGGTGATGACCAAACGTGTTTGGTTACTTCAAATTGTTACATTTTGCATTTTTGCATGCATTTTCATGAAGATGCATGCATGCATGCATGCAACAACAAAAAAAGCATATTTTTGCATGCATTTTCTCAAAGAATAAAACCAGTTTTAAAAATGCATTAAAAATGCATAAAAGATTTTTAAAATAAACATTAAAATGCAAGTAAAAGTATTAAAATAGCACAGAAACAGCTGAAAAGGGCATTAATTAAAAAATGTTTAAGTATAATTTACGAGTAAAAACAAGATACACACACTGAGCCAGTTATAAGTAAGAAGTATCAGATGAAATTGCACCAAAATGTCAGAGTTCAATTGCTTTTGACATCAAGAACAAAAGATAAGAGATGCATTTATTTTTTTTAAATGTCCTAACTATGCTTCATTTATATGGTATGTTGTATTTTATTATTTGCATTTATGATTGTTTTTTCCCTGCTATTCGTGACCCATCAAATCAAACCTCAGACCAGCAACCCACCAGTTGCGATCCAGCGCTCTGAGAGACCGTTCCTGTGCTTTTCCTTGTGTTTTGTGGTGTGTGTGGTCATTGCTGTCTGTAGCCGCTGCGGTAGTTTGTTGCTGCTGGCTTCTTAAGTTTATTACACACATACGCAGCAGCAGCGGCCCTGGAAGCCTCTCTGAGTACTTTATGATATTACACAGCCCAGCATTTGATTTATGGATCCTCGTGGAAACCACTGAGCCGCTGCTTCTCTGGGGAATGACCCTGTTCACCAACACGTCTTGTAAGTGGTACAAAGTTGCTTCAAATAGGATCTGTGATGGGTTTGTTTTTTCTGAGGAGTATGAGACTGGGAAAACAAAGGGGAAAGACCTCCGCTAGTTTATTTCAGCGTAAGCATGTTGACAGGAGAGGTGTTTTCTTGTTTTCTCTTGGCAGTATCTCATCTACACACTATACGGCCAAAAGCATGTGGACTTCCGCTCTTTAATGAATGGGTTTGGCTACTCCAGTAATTCCAATATAATCGTACACCATTGCTACAACATCCAGTGAAATTCTAGAGAGTTATTTGCTTCCAACTTCATTGCAGTAGTCCTTTTTTATTTGGGATTCTGACTCTGGTGGGGATGAGCTTGACTGGCATGCACAAACCCACACCTGAAGACTCACTGAATCCCACAGATGAACTGGAAAAGCGATCCCCAGATCTCACTGATGCTCTTGAGTTTTGTTGAACGTTTAATGGGTTAGTTCACCCAGCTAAAATTCATTTTTGGGTGAACTATCCCTTTGATTTCAAAAGCATGAATCCCTCTCATTGCTGCTACTGTACAACAGCTTCATCTCTTCATGGATGCAGGAATTTGCTCCCATTCAGACACAAAAGCATCGGTAAGCAGGTTCCAATTCATATTTGATCCAATATTTTTATGCAAATTTTGGGTTATCTCATAAATATATATATATATATATATATATATACTGTATATATATCATGGCGGATGCCAAAATCCACTGTAATTTCATAAATACTGTTTTTGTGTCGCGGAACATAGTTTTAATATTTTTTTAGGCAAGAATGTAGTTGTTTAGACATACAGGTGCATCTCAATAAATTAGAATGTCGTGGAAAAGTTCATTTATTTCAGTAATTCAACTTAAATTGTGAAACTCGTATTAAATAAATTCAATGCACACAGACTGAAGTAGTTTAAGTCTTTGGTTTCTTTTGGACTGATGACCTGCAACACCCGCTGACTGCCATTAAACAGCTTGGAAGATCAAAGACAATTTTTAATATAACTCCGATTGGATTCATCTGAAAGAAGGAAGTTATATACACCTAGGATGGCTTGAGGGTGAGTAAATAATGGGCTAAAATTCATTTTTGGGTGAACTATCCCTTTGATTTCAAAAGCATGAATCCCTCTCATTGCTGCTACTGTACAACAGCTTCATCTCTTCATGGATGCAGGAATTTGCTCCCATTCAGACACAAAAGCATCGGTAAGCAGGTTCCAATTCATATTTGATCCAATATTTTTATGCAAATTTTGGGTTATCTCATAAATATATATATATATATATATATATATACTGTATATATACATTGAACTTTTCCACGACATTCTAATTTATTGACATGCACCTGTATATATATAACTCAAAAAAAGCATTTTTTTTCTACTTGAGCAAAGGCCAGAAGAGCAAAAGCTCATTTTATCTGATGGTATCAGACAGAAATCATCCCTAGTGCTGTTTTACAGCCGTGGACCAAAAATGAGTCACAACCCAGCAGTCACAGGGTGTTTGTGACCCATTTTAGTGGCGGAAAGCAGGGAGAAAACTGTGCTAAATGAAAACGCAACCATAGTTAGAAATTAGTAAAATAAATAAACAAGCTTATCAAGTTTTACAAGGAAGGAAAATCACTTCTCATATCTGTTGTTGTTGTTGATGTCAAAGGCTGTGAGTCCAATCAAACTCTAGTCAAATAACATAGATGTCAACAGATGGTGACGTGTCTTCATCATAAACAAAACCACACGGAGAAAAAAAAAAGAAAAAAAGACCCAGACTAAAAATACATAAAAAACTCATTTGTACAGTGTAGGAATTTATTTGATAAAGTGTTCCTATCATAGTTTAAGCATGTTTTATTTAAATATAAAACAATATATATATGGAAATGCATTACTAAATAAATCCCTAGATTGATAAAAAAGTAGCTTCAAGTCATGTGACGAAATAATTTGCTAACATGACTGCCTACACACTCCTAAACCACAAGTTACTTATTATATTTAATATAGAGCCACAGTGGCTTCCCCAGGGGACACAGCTTTCATTTCTATATCTATTTTCCATTTTCCATTTCAGTTTCCTCACAATTTATGATTTTGTTCTTTTAAACACATGGGATAGAAATACTGCTTTATTTGATTTTTATTTGATTAGATTTTTTTTTTTCTCCACAGATTAAATTAGCAAATTGCATGGCTCCAATTAGTCCCAAAGAGGTTCAGGTCTGGGTTTTTTGTGCAAGTCTTTCTCTGACACCAGTCAGTAAATCAATTTTATACAGACCTCACGTTAGGAAATTGAAAAAAAAAGAGAGAAAGACTCGACAAACGGTTGCTACAAAGTTGAAAGCACACAATTCTCTAGCATATCATTACGTCCAATTGTGGCTCGCAAGCAAACGGAGCTACAATCCGTCACACGGCCAGGTCGCATTACAAGAGATACTGCCTCAAATCCTAAATCATATTGTAAAGTGAAGTGAAAAGTGAAGTGACATGTGGCCAAGTATGGTGACCCATACTCGGAATTAGTGCTCTGCATTTATCCCATCCAAAGTGCACACACACAGCAGTGAACACACACACACCGTGAACACACACCCGGAGCAGTGGGCAGCCATTTTTTGCTGCGGCGCCCAGGGAGCAGTTGGGGGTTCGGTGCCTTGCTCAAGGGCACCTCAGTCGTGGTATTGAAGGTGGGAGAGAGCGCTGTACATTCACTCCCCTCACCTACAATCCCTGCCGGTACGAGACTCGAACCCGCAACCTTTGGGTTACAAGTCCGACTCTCTAACCATTAGGCCACGATTTCCCTATTCCCCATTGTTCTCCCTCACTGACTAGAATGCCTTTTCTTACTGCCAAAAAAACTTTCTACAGCTAAAATCAGCTGTAGAAAGATCAGACAGATCCTTTCCTCATCTCTGACTGGTACTGAAATTTTACAAAATCAGATGGAAGTGGAATAAACTGCAAGATCTTACAGAGGTCGCTTTGTTTCGGAAATATTAAAAATCATCATTTAATTTGGGATAGTGTGATAATGAGACTGTTTTGCACATAAAACAAAGCAATTTTTCCCTGAGGACGAATTGTGCCTTTTGTAGCTTCTCCAGATTGAAAGGAAATAAACTGTACAAATTGCCACATTAACGAAGCGGTTCCGATACAGAATAGATGATTTTCTTGCAGCTCAGTTTAAATAGGTTTCGGCTGCTTTTTCTGCGTAAGTGTTTCCTCTATTTATAGAGTCTGATGTGTGTGACAGATACATTCTGAATCTCTTTTATCAACGTTATTGACACTGGCGAGTCCCACTGGTGGTTTATCCCGAGGCCGATAATTTAATGGCTCTATTATGTGTTTGTTTATGGGCCGCTCGCAGAGGAAAAGGCTTTTGTGTGTTCAGATATGACACCCTGTGATAATACTGCTTGAATGGTAATGAATTCATCTCTAATATAAAAGGCTAAGAAATCAAAGACTGATGTGGCACAATGATACACAAATATTTAATGCAGATAAACACCGTTCAGATACTACAGAAACTACAGTGCATGCATAGGCCCCTATGAAATCTTTTTTTTTTTTTTTCAAATTATGTTTATTTATTTTTTTAATGGTTAAATAAAATGTTAGTAATTAAAAAGCATGTCTAATTAATTGAAATCATGAAACATACAGTTTAGAATCAATTTATTAAAAATTTAAAATAAATAAAATTTTTAGTGCCCTACGAAACAAGTTTTATTTTTTCTCAAGTTCCATTCTATTTTTTTTTTCATACCAAATTCTTCGTTTTCCATTTACATTTTTCTGGTTTCTATTTTAATAGATTAATTACATTTTAATCATCAAAAAGTCAAACTAATTAAATGTATAAACAGCAACTTTTTATTTATTTTATTTTATGTTTTCCCCCCAGAAATTCTGTGTTGCGTAGTTTAATTTTCTTGGTAATCAAGTGAAGGTATAAAATATAAATTTAATTGATATTTGAATCAAATGAAAATTAAACAAACCCTTTAAATTTTTGGCAAACGAAGTGCTGCACAACAGAGGTTTGCTGTTAAAATTAAAACATGGAAGAAACTGTGATTATTATAAAAACTTTAATTTTAAGGAATAATTTTATTATTATTATTGTACTGACCTACTTTTGATTCATTCATCCAAAATGTGACAAATTCTATGACATTGCACGTTATACAGTAAGTTTCATTGTTATGACTGGATTCCGGGATCCTGTCCATGTTTTCTGCATCGCGTAAATCATAGGGCCCTACATCATGCAACATTTGCACGTGTCATGCTGCTAATGAAACAAACTCAAAAAGTGATAAATTTTTTTCTGCTTGAGCAAAAGCCAGAAGAAACACTGAGGCACAGAGGAGCTCATTTTATCTGATGTATCAGACAGAAACCATCCCTAGTGCTGTTTTACAGCCGTGGACCAAAAATGAGTCACAGGGAGCAGTCACAGGGTGTTTGTGACCCATTTTAGTGGCGGAAAGCAGGGAGAAAACTGTGCTAAATGAAAACGCAACCATAGTTAGAAATTAGTAAAATAAATAAACAAGCTTATCAAGTTTTAAAGGGAAGGAAAATCACTTCTCATATCTGTTGTTGTTGTTGATGTCAAAGGCTGTGAGTCCAATCAAACTCTAGTCAAATAACATAGATGTCAACAGATGGTGACGTGTCTTCATCATAAACAAAACCACATAAAAATTTTTTAAAAAGACCCAAACTACATTAAACACTGGTTTAACATGTCTGTGTCGACAACAATGTGCCAACCCTGTTGTGTTTTTCAAAAGAAAGAAACAGGATGTGCACACACCTTAACAAATCACAAAAAAAGAAAGGTAAACAAACAAAACAAAAAAAGCAATTAATAAATAATAAATAAATAAAATACAAAAAAATAAATAAAAATACATGAAATACATAAATAAAAATACCAAAAAATAAAAATAAATGAAAAATAAATAAAAATACAAAAAGAAAACTAAAATATTAAAAATAATAAATACAAAAAATGAAAAATGAAAAAACATGGAAAAAGAAAAAATGAAAAAAATGAAAAATATACAATAAAATAAAAGAAGAATAAAATAAATGAAAAATAAAAGTGAATTAATGAAAACACAAACAAACTAATCATACACACACATCGCAATTTATGCATTTAGAAAATTGTCAAGTTCCTTATTCAGTCTATGCCTAATTTTGAATAATGTTAATTCACGGTAATAATTTAAATGTTTGATTTTAAGGTTATGTTTGATTTGGAGCTTCTTTTTTTTTCTTTGTACGGTAAACACTCCTAAGTAGTAGGCTACTATGCTGGGTTGCCACATGATGTGCAACATAAAATGTGAGTCCTGAATCAAAAGCAGTGACTGCAGTGGAATCAGCTGCTGGCTAATGTGGAGACATGTGCAGAATTACTCATAATGGATTCCAATCTGGCAACATCCTTGTGTCGGCGAGTCCAGCGTGAGGCCGCTAATGCAACGGCCTCTTGATTAGCTGCTCAAACAAGCTGGAAACGCTCTTCCTGTAGACCAGCGATGTGGAGAACCAGACTGAACATGAGTCTGTATTGACAGAACAGATCCATATTCCATACAGCGTAATGATTCCTCAAAGCCATGCATGCTGTTGCTTCCTCAAACAATGCAGCTGTGTTTGTTCAATCGATCTTTCACATGCAGTAGAATATGTAGGGAAGCACCAAGCTTATCATGACATTCAGAGAAAAATCATCACAACATATCACTGCTCTACTGTAGTGTTAATTTCATTATCGAAAACTATGATGAAAAATGTTCGTTGACCAGCTTTTTTCCCCATGACTAAAACGAGACGACGACGAGACGACAATAAGGTCAATAAACGATAACCGTGACTATATCAACATGCAATATCATTGACGATAGAGACTAAAATGGATTAAAAAAAAAAAAAACACTTTACCAAAATCTCAATTGTGATTTGAATTGACAAAATATTATTGTCGACTGCTGTACATGCCTCTACTATGCGAGCTATCATTGGTGCGGTTGCCAGATATCAAGAGATGTGTATGAGTCGACATTCTATTGATTTGTGCTTATTGTGCTTAAAGTACAATACCTGAATTGCAAAAATAAATTTCTCAAATGACAACAATCATTGCGATTATAATTTTGAGCAAAAGCATGACGAAAGATTTTATTGACTAAAACTTGACTAAAATGCTCAGGGCGTAAATTGCGGGGGGGACGGGGGGGCCCCCCCCCCCCCCATCTGAGGGTTGTCCCCATATCACCCTAGGAAATCATTTACCCGATAAAAACACTGAAAAGCAGTTACAGTTTAGTATCTGTACATGAAAATATCTGACCACAGAATGTCACGATTGACCAATCAGAATCAAGCTTTCCAGAGAGCCATAACAGATGCCCTTCAGAAGAATCTAATAAGAATCTGTGAGTTTCAAGCTAAAGCATCAAGATGCTCTAATTCAGGTGAGAGTAGAGTTAGTAGAGCGTGCAGATCAGCGTGTCATCCACGTGTGAATCCAGCACATCTGATCTGGAGCTCTTATGGGCAGCGGAGCACTGCATCTCTGCCAACGTAGCAGGACGTCCTCCAGGGCTGCTGGCTCTTCTGCAGGCACAAATAAAGGAAAACAGATACTGCAGAACCCCACAGAGATGATGACACCTGCTTTCAGAGAGTCAAAACAAGGTTCCAGTCTGTGAGAAGGTTCTACAGCGACCCAAATCTGCTTCTGTGCATTAAAAGATTAGAAGCAGCCATGCTGGCGGAGCACGATAAATGCTGCTCACTGCATCCGTCACAGCGTCTGCCAATCCTGCACCTGCACTAAACCCAGCTCCACAGTTCCACGCATGAGCCATTTCGAGGTCAAGACAGCTGGACTCGTACATAACGACCCACTCAATTAGAGTGATTTTCCTCCTTTCAGTACAATAGTAAACAACTCTGCTCCAATCTGGTTTTGTTACACGTCCTTTTGAGTCGGCGGAGAGTGGTGTGATGTGGGTTTGGGATGGAAACTAGAAGGCCGTGGGTTCAAATCCCATCAGGAGTGAGCCATGAGCCATAGCTATTGGCTGTCGCATAACACTGCATTTAACCTCAGGTTACTTCAGAAGAACTGCACTTGTAACTGTACTGGAAGTAACTTTACATACAAGTATTTACTAAATTACTATACTTACTATACAACCACTCACAACACCCTAAAAACGAATAACAACACCCTAAAAGCCCCATACAACGCCCTAAAAAACACTTATACTTATAACCAACAACACTGCCCTAACCTAAAAATGCTTAAGTGAGTTTGCAGTTATATTTTGTCTTTACAAAGTTCTTTTCTCTGTCTTGCACCTCTAAAAAGTGTGCATTTGCTTCATTGTATTATTTAAACTACCCTAAAAACCAACCACAATACCCTAACAGCCCACACCACCCTAACAACCACCCAATGTTCAACCTTAATAAACACCCACAACTCCCTACCCTAAAAAAAACACCCACAATGCCCTAAAAACCACCCACAACGCCATACCCTAACAGCCCACAATATCCTAACAGCCGTCAACAATACTCCACCCTAGAAAACAACCACAACGCCCTAACAGCTACACACAATGCTCTAAAAACCACACACAACACCCTAAAAACCACTCTCACTCAAAGAACCACCCACAACGCTCTAAAAACCATGCAGATGACCCTAAAAACCACCCACAACGCTCTAAAAACCATGCAGATGACCCTAAAAACCACCCACAACGCTCTAAAAGCCACTCACAACACCCTAACAACCACCCAAACACCCTAAAAACCACCCACAACGTTCTAAAAACCACCCAAAATGCCCTAAAAACCACCCACAACACCCTAACAACCACACAATGCTCTAAACACCACCCAAAACGCCCTAAAAACCACCCACAACACCCTAACAACCACCCACAATGCTCTAAACACCACCCAAAATGCCCTAAAAACCACCCACAACACCCTAACAACCACCCAAAACACCCTAAAAACCACCCACAACATTCTAAAAACCACCCAAAATGCCCTAAAAACCACCCACAACACCCTAACAACCACCCAAAATGCTCTAAAACCCACTCACAACACCCTGACAACCACGCACAATGCTCTGAAACCACCTAAAATGCCTTAACCACCCACAACACCCTACTCTAAAAACCAGCCACAATGCTCTAAAAACCACTCACAACGCCCTAAAAACTACCCTCAATGCTCTAAAAACCTTTCACAATGCCCTACAAACCACCTACAATGCCCTAAAAACACTCACAACACCCTGACAACTACCCACAACCCACAATGTAGATTGTTTCAAAGCAGCTTATCACCCCTAACAATGACCAACAACACCCTAACAACCACTTTTGAGACCCTTTAACAACCACCCACAATGCCATACCCCAATAACAACAACATCCTAAAATCCACCCACAAAATTGTACAAATCTGGTTATATATAGAATACTTAGCATTTTAATTTTAGGACACTGGAAAAGAAAGTCAATAATCAGCCAGGAAACTACACGGTAGAAAACAAGAATAAATAAACGGGTAGCATTAATTCAAGAAGCCAAAGCGGAGCAAGATAATAGAGCAGAATGAAATCACATCAGTCCTGCTGCTGGCACTGAGATAATGCCGCCAATAACAACAACATCCTAAAATCCACCCACAAAATTGTACAAATCTGGTTATATATAGAATACTTAGCATTTTAATTTTAGGACACTGGAAAAGAAAGTCAATAATCAGCCAGGAAACTACACGGCAGAAAACAAGAATAAATAAACAGGTAGCATTAATTCAAGAAGCCAAAGCAGAGCAAGATAATAGAGCAGAATGAAATCACGTCAGTCCTGCTGCTGGCACTGAGATAATGCCGCTCACTGGCAGCGGTCAGACAGGCTACAGAGCAGCGGAGCATCCCGCGGTCCCCCACTGTATTGCCCCGCTGCATGAAGAGCGATGGTCAGGCCAGCAGGGAAAATATCCCGCTCCAATAAGGCTGTTTTCCGTTTTCTGTGTGTGTGTTGTAATGAATGTGCTTAATTACTGTGTGTGTGTGTCTGTGTGTGTGTGTGTGTGTGTGTTCTGAATTTCACCTTGCTGTGGCCTGTAACGCCTTGTGAAGGTTGGTTTGTGCTCATGATTTCTGCTGTACCTGCTCTCTCTCTAAATACATTTTCTTCATCACAGATGCTTGAATCTAGCTTTCTCTATTTA
>NW_015656152.1:1729460-1732847 GCF_001515625.1 Sinocyclocheilus rhinocerous | reverse complement strand
CCTCCGCTTCCCGCCTGTTGGAACCCACCTCACTTAAT
The DNA here is from genome assembly GCF_001515625.1 of Sinocyclocheilus rhinocerous. NCBI lineage: Eukaryota > Metazoa > Chordata > Actinopteri > Cypriniformes > Cyprinidae > Sinocyclocheilus > Sinocyclocheilus rhinocerous. Next base: position 1,732,809 of record NW_015656152.1, on the reverse strand, counting down.
TACTGTGTGTGTGTGTGTGTGTGTGTGTGTGTGTTCTGAATTTCACCTTGCTGTGGCCTGTAACGCCTTGTGAAGGTTGGTTTGTGCTCATGATTTCTGCTGTACCTGCTCTCTCTCTAAATACATTTTCTTCATCACAGATGCTTGAATCTAGCTTTCTATATTTAGAGGTGTTTGTTAAGTCAAGCATCACTACTGCTGATTATATTTAGAGTTAATGATTTGAACAAACCACTAAGCTCTAGTCTAAGATAAAGATTTAAAGCTGTAAAATCTCCCAAAAGCATTTGTGCTACAGACATGTATGATTCCTCACTATAAATGGCAGACACCACTTATACTATATTTTATATAGTATATTTTGTCTAAATAAATAATAATAATAATACACCAAAAACTAAAATAAATCATTTAAATGCTACAAGTGAAGTTAGGCATTACTTAATAATATACAGCATGAAAATATATATTTAAACTGTGATTATAAATTAGTGGTTTTAAATAAATAAATAAAAATAAATAAAGTGTTGTTATTGTTAAAACTAAAACTATTAAAAATATTTTTTGGTAATTTAAATAGAGCTGAAATAAAATAAATTATAAATATTAGATGAAAAACTAGTAATGTTAGAAAGGAAAATTAGAAATGTTGACTTGGCAACAAACTAAAATGAATAAGTTGAAGTTGAAGTACTAAAATTACTAAACCAAATTGAAATAAACAATGATGATTAAATAGAAATAAACATATAATGAGAAAAATAATTTAAAAAAACTAGTTTTTGTCATTTTTTGTAATGTTTAGTTTATTTAAAAATAAATAAATAAAAATGCCAAAAAACAAAATTACTAAAACTAAAATGAAAACTGAAAATATTAAATTAAAAGCTATTTCAAAATACAAAATAAAATAACATTGACATTGTCCGATAAATCATATCATGTGCAATCACATAGCAACATGCACAAGAATACCACTGGCATTTTCTTTAGACTGTGTAAAAATGTCCTTCTCCCTTTCATTCTGGAGTTCTGCCCATTTTTCCTCCTTCAGTCTCTTTCACTCTCAAATGAACCCCAATCCCTACAGACATAATGGCTTCTATTTCAATCAATATCAGACTGGCATCTGTGATCAATAGGAGGTGAAACGTCCACCAGAGAGTCTCTGATGAGAAGCAAATGCAGTCAGTCCAGCCGTTTAACATTTCAGTAAGGTTTACATATACAAAAAAAAGAAACTTAGTAATGATATTGAACAGTAAAATACATGGATGAGAAGCAGCAAATGCAACATTAAAGCTATGTTATTTAATTTTCACAGAACACAACCTTTAAATAGATTTTAGAATATAAACTGTTTATCGTCTATTGATTATAGACGCCTCATTGTGCATTAACTTGAATCAAGCCCAACAAAATTCACTCCTTGATTTGCTTAATAAAAGCATCCTTTGAGATCGTTTTGACAGACATGTTTATTGACCAAATCCACACACACACACACACACACACACACACATGCAGATAGTCCTCAGGAAGAGCTAGTGGTGATGTACTGGAGAGACCTTGGTTTCCTGAAGGCACACATTAATTAGTCGTGTGATGTGAAATCAATCAGCTCAAGTGGTGAGAGCAGCAGAAATACATCTACTTATACACACACTAATGGACAACTGTGCAGCGCACTACTGCCTACATAGACAGCTGCCATCTAAGGGAGCGTCCTGACTGAAACGAAACCTCATTAACAAGTGATTTTGAGCGCTTTACAAAGACTCCACATAAACACATACAGTGCTCGACCGTGCTATTTTGAGATATTATTTTTATATAGTTTTTAGCAATTTTTACATCAATTTTAGTTCAAGTACATCAAGTTAAACTGAATGAAAATGAGAAATGTTGCTTTGGCAGCTAACTTTGTTCAAATTTATTTCAAGTAATTATTTTTACGGTCTTAGTTTTAGTTAGTTTAGTTTCAGAAACAGAGACTCGTCTCAGTATTATTATAACTCAAAGGTCTGAACAGCAAGCTACTCATAAAGCATAAATATACATACCTGTAGCACACATATATATTGTTTATGAAGGTGCAAGTTTTGTTTATATATTTTGCAGTATTGTAAAGTACTTTCTAGGAAAACTTGAAATAATACAGATTATACATGCATTATTATAAAATTATGTGTGTTTCTTTGTGATCATTTGTGAAATTTCGAAGTGAAAATCGTTTTAAAGTAAATCATGTACCAGGGTTATTTAACTAAAGCTTAAACCAAAATATATATATATATATATATATATACACACACACACACACACTGTGTATATATATATATATATATATATATAGATAGATATATAGATAGATAGATAGATAGATATATAGCAGGGTTTATTAAGGCAAGTAGCATTATTAATATTGTTCAAACTTTGGAGCAGTCAGTGATTGAAAGCAACCTCTGAACCCAAGCATTAAACTTTTAGAATCCCACAGACTTTCACTGAAGGAAAAACCTGAGCCATTTCCAGAGAGCAGAATAACAGAGAGACTGCTGTGCATCTGTCCTGGTCTGCTGCTGCTAGTTTCTGCCTGTATTGTGTGTGTGTGTGTGTGTGTGTGTGTGTGTGCGCACATATCTTATCCTCAATTGTTATTGATTTTATCTTTCCAATTACCGAGTCCTCCGGCTGAACGAGAAACAGGAAAACAGTGGCGAGAGGTGAAGAGCGTGAGCTTCTCTGTGCTGGATGAACACACACACACATACAAACATCATGAGTTCAGCCGTCAGGAGATTTCACTAAGAATAACCCGCACCTGCGACAAGCAGTTCTGTTTCAATGCTTTTTGTTGTTTTAGCACCTAATTTCAATTTGCACACAGAAATATTGACTCCCTGTATTTGCTTACTTAAATTAGTAGTATTTTAGCAGATACAGTTTAATTATTTTTATTTTATTGCTATTACAAATAATAAATACTTCAATTATTTAAAAATATATATTCAAACAGTTTATTTTAAACTGTAATAATATTTCACAATATTACAGTTTTTTTTTTATTTACTGTTTTTTTTCTTCTTTTAAATAAATGTCATGGTGAGCATAAGAGACTTTTCTCAAAAACACTTTTAAAACAGCAATGCTGGATGTTATACATTCAGATAGCAGTGTTTCCCCTAGGTTTATGGCTTTTTTTTGTGGGGGGGGAACAAATTCTGTGTTTTAGCATGTCTGATTACTTGAAAGTATAAAAAACGAGTTGCATTTATTCTTACAATAGCTTTGTTTTTTTTCCTCAGAAATTCTGTGTTGTGTATTTACATTTTTAAGGCATAAAACA
>NW_015656152.1:1722477-1729405 GCF_001515625.1 Sinocyclocheilus rhinocerous | reverse complement strand
CGCCTGAAAATAGTCCCCAGCTAGGTAACTTTCAACGTGACCGGCACTAAGTTTGTGTAGTTGGTTATGTTGACGGAAGTTCCTTGATTATTACGCTGGAATGAGAGTATAGTTCATAGCCATATCGGCCTAGAAAATCGCAACTTTTCATTTTCCATCACGATGTAACTACAGAAGAGTCAAATTTTAAATAGGAAAAATATAGAAACTCTTTGGTCATTTTTGAGCGAGATGCTAACGGTCTAATCAGATTCATTCATCAAAGAATCATGAAAAAATTAAATGTACCACAATTTCCATGAAAATATTCGGTCAATCAACTGTTTTCAACATTGATAATAATCAGAAATGTTTCTTGAGCAGCAAATCAGCATTTTATTATGATTTCTGAAGGATCATGTGACACTGAAGATTGGAGTAATGATGCTGAAAATTCAGCTTTGATCACAGAAATAAATTATATTTTAAAATGTATTCACATAGAAAACAATTATTTTAAACTGTAATAATATTTCACAATTTTACTGTTCTTAATATATTTTTTGATCAAATAAAAACAGCTTTGGGTGAAAAGAGACTTGCCGACCCCAAACATCTGTGTTCCTGTGGGAAATGCATGTGAATCGACTCCTGAACTCCATATAGTTAAAGCCAACATGTGCTTCATATAAATGTGTGTGTGTAGTTTTTGAAGGTAAGCTTGTGTTTTGTGCATTTCCTACATCCTCCAGTAAATGCTTTCATTGTCCCCCGAATACTAACAAACATAAATACATAAACTGTAGCAGCTCTCAGCTCAATAATCAGATGTTTCTGAGTCTCAAACAGATGTTTTCTCAGTATAGGACTGTTACTGTTACAGTACATGCACCGCAACCGTATCTGAATTTGACATCAAAGGAAAATAAACACCCAGAATGCATCGCATTTTACCACAATCACTGCTGTTGGCATTGTTGTTTTGCCGTCTCTAAACTCGTAAGCAGTACGCATGAATGTACAAGATAATTATGGCAGAAAAAATAGCAGGCTGTGGAGTTGAGGTGTTGTTTGAGGATCACGTCTCAAAGACGTCAAACCTTAGCTTTGTAATTTCATCAACACAGCCAGAAGAGCTTCGGCAGTAAACAGACGCGTTTGGGGTAATGTCACAACACGCTGGGGGGAATTAATTGTGCTGTTTATTTCCATGCACTGTCTGTGTCGCTTTAACACTCGAGTCACCGGAGGAACTAATGCAAATCAGGTAATGATACAAACACGCCCAGAAAATTAGTGTTAATCAAGTACGTCTGTAATACCTGGAGAGAGTGGGAATGGTGCATGACCCCAGAAATACACGACACGCACACTGCCATCTTTACTCCACCACTGTGATCCAGTCATATAATAATAGTATAGGGTGCAGAATGCTTCTAAAATTGCAATTCAATTCAATAAAGTGTCATTATGTGGCTGAAATACCATGCTTTTCTGAATACTGTAAAAGAAATGTTAACAAAAAATGTAATTAACAATAATTTCAATATAATTTTACATACATACATATGTGACCCTGGAGCACAAAAGCAGTGTTAAAATCGCAACTTTTAATTTTCCGTTGATCTTAGTACACGATGTAACTACAGAAGAGTCAAGTTTTAAATAGGAAAAATATAGAAACTCTTTGGTCTTTTTTGAGCGAGATGCTAACGGTCTAATCAGATTCAATGATCTATGCTAAGCTACAACTAAAAGTGCTACCGCCAGACCCGGAGATCGGCTGAATGGATTCGAAAACGGTAAAACTCAACTGTTCAACTCTAGGGGAGTTGGAAAATGAGCCTATTTTCAAAAATAGTGGAGTGTTCCTTTAAACACAAGCATACATGCAAAACGAAAAAAGTAGTTCTTCATCAACTGCAGCACATTTTCTGACAGTAAACCATTTCAGATGCCGAAATGCTTAAATATGCACAGTACAGCGCTACATCAGCACATACAGTGTCTTGTTAAGCCGGACTACGGGTGGTTTGCAAATGAGGAAGTATTGCAATAAAATACAGTAATTATTAGTTTGTGTGTGTGTGTGTGTGTGTGTGTGTGTATGAGATGTAATTTTAGCTCCATTTGCTGTGTCTGCGGGGTGAAGTTGGGGTTATTCTGTCTGCTGTCCTATCTAACTTTAACAACACCGATAATCTTGACATGCATGCGTTTGCAAATCCAGCAGACGAGGAAGTGATCAGATTTCCCTCTGGGAATGCGAACGGGCCATCCGTATCCCGAGTTCCTCTTTAAATAGATAAGAGTCTTTTATAATCCATAGCGACATGTATGGATCTGTCCAGTTTATAATTCACTTCCTGTGAAAAGGTCAACTATATTCACAGGGATTTATGAAAGCATTACGCGAGTCTCTCATAAGAACATTTGTTCGTGCTCAGGTCAGCTGATTTGCATTATCCGATTTCCTGCATGAAACACTTTCACTGGCGCTTTAGCGAGTCTCGTTTTGGCCGTTCGTGTCATGATGTAAATGAACATCCTGTCAGCCGTGGCCTCGGGTCACTGTGATTGGTCAGAAACACATTCTCTCCTGCCATTCGCTTGATGAACAAATGCTAACTGGGAAATATATCAGGAAACGATTTATAGTTGTATTTAAGCAGAACAGCTTAACAGCATGACTACAGCGACAAAAGAGGATTTTCTCTGATAATCTCTCCTGTAAAGCTTATTTATTCAGCTTTCAGATGTTGTATAAATCTCAATTTTAAAAAAATTGAAACTTATGACTGGCTTTGTGGTCCAGGGTCACATATATAAAATAATCTTATGTTTTTTAATCATCAATTATAATTTTTTTGGCTAGTGAAGGCAACATTTCTCATTTTCATTTAGTTTAACTAGAAGTATTAAAATCATTCAAACTACTAAATAAAGATTAATAAATACTATACACATAAAATATATTTACTAAACAATTACTAAAACTTTAAAATTATAGTGAAAACAGAAAATATGAAAAAATCTAACTCAAAATATTAACAAAGTATAATAGTACATCAATTATACTAAAGCAACATTGTACTGTATTCCTAACACTGTCATTATTTGATTCGTCAAAAATTCAATTTTTACACAATAATGATTTTTTTGAAATGCTAAACTCATTAGTTATAACTCATTTCAATTTACAAGTTTAGAAACCAATAGTTATGAGTAAACTTACTTCATTTGAGTTCACTAAAAGAATATTTCCTAAAATACAATTAAACTCCATTATTTTATGCAATTTAACTCTCTTATTTTATGTTGTTAAAAGTAATCAGTTATTGAGTTCACTGTTCAATTAATACATTTGACTGTTTAGTTGTACAGTGTGTTTTATTTAAACTCCTGAATTGAATTTTAATTGTGGTAGCAAATTTAATTAGAACTGAAATTCACATTTGAAATAGGAAGTAGACCTAAAATTAGTTGAAATTTAAAGTAACTAATATAAACCCCTAAAAAGGTTGTTTTTCACAAGAACCAGGAAAGTGTGACTAGATAAACTGAATGTTGAATAGACAACTTTGTAACATAAATACAAATTTTAAAAAGTTTTGACGTTTTACAGGTTTTACAGACATTTATTTATAGACAAAGGAGGAATAACACTTCATTTCCCAGAATGCATTACCTGTGCTGCGTTGCTAATCAGTATTTTCTTCCTGTCATTCCAATTCAACTTTCTGTGGTTTGTGGACAATTTGATTCAAATTCACACGAGTCAACTGAAGGGAGTCGGTTGTGAAGCTTGCATAAGCCTGCTAATACAGCACATTCTATAATGAGCCTCATTTGCATAGAATTTAAATATGCATGTCTGGGAAAGAGTGAATCTGCATCGCTTACCAGTTTAATTAGACAACCTGCTTATTCATCTGTGTGACTAATGAGATGAGATTAATAAACACATAAATAAATGCAATATTATGAGAAAAGAATCACAATATATCAAATTTTGAGAGCTACAAAAGAGCTACAACTAGTTACTGAATTCACCTCTATATTTTAAAATAAAAGCATGCAATCATGTGAGTAACTAAGAGATAATATTTTCAAAAACAATTAATCATCTTGCTAGCTATCAGTGCAGATGGATGCATTTCTTACAAACGGTGAAATGGCATTACTCTGCTAGTAGTTTATCACGATACGGCTGGAATCATTGACATTACGCTGAAGTCTGCTGTGTAATTTATTATGGATTTCTGACTGAAATGACCTGATTTAATCAAGGCAGCGGGTTCGCATGCATGTATGTGCGCGTGCAATTGTCTCTGAAACGTTCAAGTGAGACGGCTGCTGTGATGATGAATGATTTCTTGGTGTCAGTTCAATTGTGTGTAATTGGCCGAGTCTGTGACGAATTTACAGACGTGCTTTTCAGCTGATTGTTAGTGCATGTGTTTTTCTGATCAAATTCATCTGCTCGAATTTTATCAGAAAAACCACCATCTCTTGTTTTAAAGAAATAGTTTATCCAAAAAATTCAAATTTGCTGAAAATATCCTCACCCTCAGGTCATCCAATATGTAGATGAGTTTGTTTCGTCATCAGATTTGGAGAAATGTAGCATTACATCACTTGCTCACCAATGGATCCTCTGCAGTGAATGGGTGCCGTCAGAATGAGAGTCCAAACAGCTGATAAAAACATCACAATAATCCACAAGTAATCCACACCACTCCAGTCCATCAGTTAATGTCTTGTGAAGTGAAAAGCTGAATGTTTGTAAGAAACAAATCCATCAAGATGTTTTTAACTTCAAACTGTCGCTTCTGGACAAAATTTGAATCCATAATAACACTTCCTCCAGTGAAAAAGTCCATCTCCTATTGTCTCTCACATCAAAATCCACCCACATATTTGTTTCGAATTTTTTTGGACTGTTTTCGCTTGATCTGTGCATATTTCTCTCCTGATTCAGACGAGGCTTCACAGTAGGAAGTGTTATTATGGACTCGTATTTTAGGTGGAAGCAGCAATTTGAAGTTAAAAATGTCTAAATGATGGATTTATTCCTTACAAACATGCAGCTTTTGGATGCACAAGACATTGCACCCATTCACTGCAGAGGATCCATTGGTGAGCAACTGATGCAACGCTACATTTCTCTAAACTCATCTACATCTCGGATGGCCTGAGGGTAAGTAATTGTTCAGCAAATGTTCATTTTTGGGTGAAATACTCCCTTAAATATGACAAGCTAGTCCTTAAATTTGAGCATTTGTCCTTTAAATGTTTTTCTGAATGCATGCAACAGCCAGATTACCTACTACTTGCAAAAACTTGGCGTATACAATCAAAACACACTGCATCCTGCATTGTGATACAAAAGAAACAGAAGCAACAATTAGCCAAATTGAAATCAATTCAGAATTTAATTAATAATATTAATAAAATGCAAACCTGGACCTCACTTACTAAATTAAACATGCAACATAATAAAGTCTAATACTAGAAGACTAATGCAGCATATGCTTCTCAATATATAATTTCACTCTTAATTATGGATGTTGATCAAGTAACACTAAATCACATTATGTTTAAAACACTTGTACTTTGGTCCAGTGTAAGTACAGTATGTGTGCATCAGTTTACAGTGAGGTGTCTTTTGCTGAATAACTCTCATTAAATGTGATAACCAGCCCATGTTTCATCTGCAGCTTTCAACAGGAGCAAATTATTATTATAAATACACAGGGAAAAAGTATTAACAACCATAATGATCTAATGGCTCAGTTAGTCAGTTCCTGGGGTAATGTACATAATTTATGATTCGCGGAAAGACGAGATTTTTTAATCTCCAGATCCGTCTGTAGATTCAGAGATCAAAGCCAGAGAGACGTGCTGTCTTCTTCCTGGAGATCTTCACTGGTTAATGTCTTCATTATAGGAATGATTTACTTTCTTAAAACGAGCTGAAATAATTCACTCATCAAAATATATATGAATATTTCAGTTACATGAAAAGACTGAGTAAGTACAACAGGGCTCTAACACTTCATGCATGCCACTATATTATTAGATATATTATAAATAATAATGATAATATGCATAATTTATAACATTTACATTTAACACAACAGAGGTGTGCATGGTGTTCATTGTTCGCTATTAATATTTTATGTATATTTAAAATAAATTTAAAAAAAAACTTACAGATAATGCAAAATGCTTTCTGTTATTTTGATGGATACATAAAAAATACATAAATAATCTGGTCTGGTACAGTTTTAAAACACACATCAAAAAAACTGTGAGAGAGGAGCGAGTGAGAATTTGAGGAGACAAACTAGAGATTTCAAGTGTAGTTCAGTGGAATATTTTGTGGAATATTATTCATTACAATGTGTGACCAGATTTGGAGACTGCAGATTCTGTTGTTTTTCAAATTGCAAAGGAAAAATGGCAAAAACCTGCAACACAGTACCTGGTATGACTTGCACAAGAGGGTTTTGTGATATCAAAGCCACATTAAAAATGAATAAAAACAAAGCATTACAATATTTTACTGAAGGAGAAACATATTGAAAAATAGATACGAGTTTTAAATTCCTAACAACGGCAAAGCAACCACTCAAAACACCTTAGAAACTGAACGGCAAAAAATCTAGTGATTCCTCTTGATCTCTGAGGGTTTGTCGCGAGCACACGGCTCTGGGTCTGTTTTTCATGTTCTCGTTTTTGTATATGTCAGTCTTGTGCTTTAAGTTAAAGCCGCTGTGTAGTGATGAAGTTGTGTCTCATGAGAAAACTTCTCACTATCTGTTTCTTTGGGTCTCTTATGGTTAGTACATATCCTCAAATTAATATGTTGATTTAAAAAATGTTTTATATATATATATATATATATATACACACACACACACACACACACACTCTCTCTCTCTTT